>NC_056062.1:1212121-1515151 GCF_016772045.2 Ovis aries
TCGAGGTCTTTTGTATTTCCATACAAATTGTCAAATTATTTGTTCTAGCTCCATGAAAAATATCATTGGTAGCTTAATAGGGATTGCTTTGGGTAGTATACTCATTTTCACTATATTGATTCTTCTGATCCACGAACATGGTATATCTCTCTATCTATTAGTGTCCTCTTTGATTTTTTTCACCAGTGTTGTAGTTTTCTATATATAGGTCTTTAGCTTCTTTAGGTAGATATATTCCTAAGTATTTTATTCTTTTCATTGCAATGGTGAATGGAATTGTTTCCTTAATTTCTCTTTCTGTTTTCTCATTATTAGTGTATAGGAATATAAGGGATTTCTATGTGTTGAATTTATATCCTGCATCTTTACTATATTCATTAATTAGCTCTAGTAATTTTCTGGTGGAGTCTTTAGGGTTTTCTATGTAGAGGATCATGTCATTTATATTTTTTAAGGTCAATTAAAAGGATCTCCTTGACAAATTAACCTCAGCAATATTATCTAAGGACAAAAACACATATTGAGACACACAAACATCCAGAGACCTCTTTTTTTTTTCATCTTATTGCATTTCGTGGATTAGGATTGCAATTAAGCTTATCAGTTTATGGGTAATAGTTGGGATAGTTAAGTTTACACTCAATTTTAAAAGGCTTTCCTCCTTTTATAAAGTGTTTTCTTAGGTTGAAGTTCTATGATTAACCCCAGGCTGGAATTCCAGGCAAAGTGGACTGTGTTGGTATTTCAAGGACATGATAAATGTTATCTTCAAGTTTTCTGCTAGGCATATTTTTGTTTTCTCAGGATCTGAAAAATGCATTTTATCAAGTTAGCTTTCCCTAACTGCATATGCAAAAAGAACCTGTCTTTGTGTTTTTTAGTTTTATCTTAAGCAATTCTCTCCAGAGTCTAAGGAATACTGTTACCACACACTGTCTAAAAATAGCTCATCTTTCTTTTTCTTTTGTCATTTTATAGCTAAAATTTTTCTTAATGAATAAAACCTGAATTTCACATTTTACATAAGGCAACAGAAATGACAATCACACAAGTGGAATACACACTTACATAAAAAATGACGAATCTGTCACAGACACTCTCCAAGGGTGACTGGTACAGAGTCCCAAACAAACATTCCCCAACACAAACAATCTTCAGTGGTAGTCAGAGATCAGAACCCAATTGACAGAAATGCCCAGGTGTCACTCAGTGCTCACAAACAGTCCTCACAGCAGACAGATGTCAGAACCAGTTGGTAAAAATGCCCAAATTGCAGGCAGTGCTCACAAAAGGTCGTTAGCATCAGACACACATCAGGACCAATTGCCAAAGGTGCCCAAACAGTACCTCATGCCCCAGACTGTTCTCAGCATCAGATACACATCAGACCCAACTGGCAAGAATGCCCAGATAGCCCTGGTACTCATAGATGGTCCACAATGGCAGATAAACATAAGAACCAACTGGCAAGAATGCCCAGATAGCACTAGCACTCACAGATGGGAGGGTTGCCCGTGTGTGCACTGGTGGACTTACCCAGTCTTGGAGCTCGTGAGCTTGTCCCAAATGCAAGTCTCCATTCCACCAGGGAAAAGCGTAAGTCGGCAGCCAGTGCCAAGAAGGGGAGAATTAGGGAGGATCCTCAAAACAAATGGTTTTGGCGATTGCTGAGAACATCTTTCAAATTCCCTACTTTCCCACAAACAGCAGGCTCATATATTTTCCTGGTCATAGTTCTCTCTTGGAAACCCCAGGAGAGTCAGGTGCCATGAAAGCAAAGGAACCAGCAGTAGCCAGCCCCAAGTTGGGGGCCAAAATCCATTACTGAAAAAGTGTGTGGGGTCTAGCTGTTCACCACTCAAAAGCCAATAAGCAGGCCAGGTTGGTAGAAAGGAAAGTTTGCTTATTTCAGACGCTGGCAACTGGGTGAAGAGGGGATAAGGCAGTGGTCATCTCTCCGAAGGCTGACTCCACATCCCCCCCCCCACCCCCCTTGCACTGCTAACCAGTGGGGCAAGAGCTTTTATAGAGAGAAGTTGGGGAGGTACTACACACAGAAACAAGTCCTGCTCCGTTTCAGATGTGCTTATGACTCCCTTGGAGATCTTGCTAAAATGCAGATTCCAGAGCTACTGATAGAGTGAGTCAGGTGAAGGGGCAGGAAACTGCTTTCCATCCAGCTCCCAGGTCTCACTACTCTGACATTTTGAGGGCTAAACTTTGAATAGAATGGCCTTAAGTAGTCCCTGTATTAATGCCATCAGGAAATGAGAACAGCTTCAGTGAATACTCACAGCCAAAGATCCGACCCCTGAAGGGCTGTCCGCACACAAGTGGAATGATAGCAAAGGCACTCCTGTCCAACAATTAAGATTGGCAGAGCTAAGTCTGGAAGTCAGTGTGGTCAATGGCAGAGACGGGTGCTTTTCTATTGGGAAACAGCACCCTGAATGAATAGATGAGCAAAGATTCTGACCCCAAATGGGAACCCCAAGCACAGAGTCAGGGGCAACTGACGGCAATGAATGAGGGCCACCCTGGCCATGCCCACCAGGGTGAGTGGCCCAATATGACTAAGATCCTGGCATCCAAGGGAACGGGGCAGTCTGGGTTCAAGACTCACACTGTAGCCTCTTAGCTGCATTCCTGAGAAATTCCTTGGCCTTTCCACATTCATTGTTTTCCATATGTATATAGAAATATTAAAAATACCTCCTTGTCAGGGTGCTGTGAGACACATAAAAACACTTACCACCATGCCTGACACTTAAGTGCTCAATAAAGATTAGCTTCTATGCTTCAAGGGCTTCCCTGGTGGCTCAGATGGTAAAGTGTCTGTCTGCAATGCAGGAGACCTCAGTTCGATCCCTGGGTCTGGAAGATCCCCTGGAGAAGGGAATGGCAGCCCACTCCAGTACTCTTGCCTGGAAAATCCCACGGACGGAGGCTACAGTCCATGGGGTCACAAAGAGTTGGGCTGAGCAATGTCAATTTCACTCTCTATACTTCAAGCAAGATAAATTTTGCCTTTTATGATATCTAATGACTTTATTAGAGAAAGCAATGGCAACCCACTCCAGTACTCTTGCCTGGAAAATCCCATGGGTGGAGGAGCCTGGTAGGTTGCAGTCCATGGTGTCGCTGAGAGTCGGACACGACTGAGAGACTTCACTTTCACTTTTCACTTTCATGCACTGGAGAAGGAAATGGCAACCCACTCCAGTGTTCTTGCCTGGAAAATTCCAGGGACTGGGGAGCCTAGTGGGCTGCCGTCTATGGGGTCGCACAGAGTTGGACATGACTGAAGTGACTTAGCAGCAGCAGCAGCAGCAGTGACTTTATCAGAAAAAAGACTTTCTTATGCACCTTATTGTGACACAGGAGCTGGAGATTTTTTTGCAAGTTCATTTGATCAGAGTATATAAATTACAGTAAATCCCCTACATACCAACAAGTTCTGTTCTGAGAGCACATTCGTTATGATCAGTTTGTTCATAAGTCCAGCAAAGTTAGCCTAGGTACCCAACTAAGACAATCAGCTATATGCTACTGTACTGTAATAGGTTTATAATACTTTAAACACAGATAATACATAAAAAACAAACACAAAAATAAGGAAACATCTTTAATCTCACAGTACAGTAATACAGTAATACAGCACAACAGCTGGCATACAGGGGCTGGTACTGAGAGAACAGGCTAGAAGAGTTACTGACTAGAGGAGAGAGCGGAGGTGGGAGATGGTAGAGCTGAAGGATCATCAGCAATAGGAGACAGAGTAAAAGCTGCAATTTCACTCAAATGGTTGTTGATGCCACGGATTCTGACTCCTTACTGTGATCCTTTGATACCTGTGTAGTAGCTCTGTTGTTTTTTTTTTTTTCTCTCTTCATGGATGGCAGGGTAGCACTGATTTCATTCTGAATGGCTGCTGCAACCTTCATGTACCATTTGGGTCTTGTAACTCAAAAACGGACAGCGCTTCCTCAAATAAAGAAAATCTTGCCATTTCCTGGATTCTGAATCTCTTCAGTTCTTCAGTTCCTTCATGTTCTCCTTGTCTCTCTTCATCCTGTCGCTGGGTCTCCAGTTCCTGGAGCTTTTTATCAATACCAGTACCAGTATTACCAGTGGTTTTATGCTTGCTTCTAGATATCCTGTAAATAAGTAGTGGAACAACTAAGCCATTCAGGTAAGACCTAAATCAAATCCCTCATGATTATATGGTGGAAGTGACAAATAGATTCAAAGGATTAGATCTGATAGACAGAGTGCCTTAAGAACTATGGACAGAGGTTCATAAAACTGTACAAGAGGCAGTAATCAAAGCCATCCCTCCAAAAAAGAAATGGAAAATGGTTGTCTGAGGAGGCCTTACAAATAAAGAGAAGAGAAATGAAAGGCAAAGGAGAAAAGGAAAGATATGCCCATCTGAATGCAGAGTTCCAAAGAATAGCAAGGAGAGATAAGAAAGCCTTCTGAAGTGAACAGTGAAAAGAAATAGAGGAAAACAACAGAATAGGAAAGACTAGAGATCTCTTCAAGAAAATTAGAGATACCAGGGAACATTTCATGCAAAGGTGGGCACAATAAAGGATAGAAGCTGTATGGACCTAACGAAGCAGGAGATATTAAGAAAAGGTGGCAAGAACATAGAAGAACTATACAAAAAAAGATCTTACTGACCCAGATAGCCATGATGGTGTGACCACTCTCCTAGAGCCAGATATTTTGGAGTGTGGAGTCAAGTGGACCTTAGGAAGCATCATTATGAACAAAGTTAGTGGAGGTGATGGAATTCCAACTGAACTATTTCAAATCCTGAAAGGTGATGCTGTGAAAGTGCTGCACTCAATATGCCAGCAAATTTGGAAAACTCGGCATTGGCTACAGGACTGGAAAAGGTTAGTTCTCATTCCAACACCAAGAAAGGCAGTGCCAAAGAATCCTCAAACAACCACACAATTAGACTCATTTCACATGCTAGCCAAATAATGCTCAAACTTTTCCATGCTATGTTTCAACAGTATGTGAACCAAGAACTTCCAGATGTTCAGGCTAGACTTGGAAAGGCAGAGAAACCAGAGATCAACTTGCCAACATTCGTTGAATCATAGTAAAAGCAAGAGAGCTCCAGAAAAATATGTACTTCTGCTTCATTGAGTACACTAAAACCTTTGACTGTGTGGATCACAACAAACTGTGGAAAATTCTGAAAGAGATGGGAATACTAGACCACCTCAGCTGCCTCCTGAGAAACCTGTAGGTAGGTCAAGAAGCAACAGTTAGAAGCAGATATGGAACAGCAGACTGGTTCCAAATTGGGAAAGGAGTATGTCAAGGCTTTATATTGCCACCCTGCTTATTTAACTTATGTGCAGAGTACGTCATGGGAAATGCCAGGCTGGATGAAACACAAACTGGAATCAAGATTGCTGGGAGAAATATCAGTAACCTCAGATATACAGATGACACCACCCTTATGGAAGAAAGCGAAGAGGAACTAAAGATCCTCTTGATGAAGGTGAAAGAGGAGAGTGAAATATCTGGCTTAAAAATCAACATTCAAAAAATGAAGATCATGGCATCTAGTCCCATCACTTCATGGCAAATAGACGGAGAAACAATGGAAACAGTGACAGACTTTATTTTCTTGGGCTCCAAAATCTCTGCAGATGGTGACTGCAGCCATGAATTTAAAAGATGTTTACTTCTTTGAAGAAAAGTTACGACCAATCTAGACAGCATAATAAAAAGCAGAGACATTGCTGACAAAGGTCCATCTAGTTAAAGCTATGGTTTTTTTCAGTAGTCTTATAGGGATGTGAGAGTTAAACCATAAAGAAAGTGCTGAAGAATTGATGTTTTTGAACTGTGATGTTGGAGAAAACTTTTGAGAGTCCTTGGGACTGCAAGAAGATCAAACCAGTCAAACATAAAAGAAATCAATCCTGAATATTCATTGGAAGGAATGATGCTGAAACTCCAATACGTTGGCCACCTGATGTGAAGAGCTGACTCATTAGAAAAGATCCTGATTCTGTGAAAGACTGAAGGCAGGAAGAGAAGGGGAAACAGAGGATGAGACTGTTGGATGGCATCACTGACCCAGTGGACATGAAACAGAGCAAGCTCCTTTAGATGGTAAAGGATGGGACGTCTGGCGTGCTGCAGTCTGTGGGGTAGCAAAGAGTCAGACACAACTGAGCAACTGAAAAACAACAATTTCTGTATGCTGTACAGTACTGTACGGTAAATTAAAAAACAACAACAACAACAACAGCCACTTGTAGAGGATTCACACACATGACAATGTATGCCAGACATACGAACTAACTGATTGGACAAGAGAATTGTGATTGGACAAGAGAAACATGGTCTCATCTTTGAACGTTTGCAATCTGAAGGTTCATAGGTAGGGGACTTATTATTAAGATTAGTTCAGTTACTGTTTTGTGACAGTAACCAGGTAGTAGCACAAAACAGTCATACAATGTTTCTTCTAAGTTTCTTCTCTAACTTGGGGGTCGGTTTCATCTCACGGACTAACCAGTTCCAACAAAGTAAAACTGCTGGTCATTTTTGACATCCTGACTCCCTTATCTCTTTGTTGGTGGATTCTCACAAGCATCAACTAGACTCTGAGTTCCCTGGGACTATGTGCTGCATTTATTCATTATTCATTCTGTTCTGTGCTATCTGTTGTACACAATCTAGTCTTATTGCCATGGGAATAGCAGTTCAAAGACGAGAACCTCTTCAGTTCATTTCAGTCATTTCCACGGTTAGTGTGGTGGCAGGTTGATTCTGCCTTTGATGGTGATGAAAAGGAAAAGAGGCACTCATTTAATAAAGTGACTGTTCTCTGCTCAACTTTCTTTACATCTTTTTGTGCCTCAAATTTAGCAAATGAAACATTCATTCCCAGAGATAATCTGAAATACAAGGTTGGCTGTCACATGCATGATTGATTCTAAACATATGCCCAAGTCCTTCCTATCAGGCTGAACCCAGGGCAACAAAACACGCTGCAGAAAAGACTTTCCTGTCATCAGCAGGTATACTGTCATCTTTGACTTAACTCTCAGATTGTAAGCAAGCAGCTGCTGGCAAGAGATCACAAAACCAATCTGTGTCTGTTTCCCACATGTCTTGCCAGGGAATGTGTCTCTCTGAGTTGTCATTCCCCTTCACCCTCTCTAGACCTTGACTTTCTGTCCCCTCCTCCCAGCCATATTCAGTTTCTTGTGTCCATTTTTGCATCCATCTGCCCCTCTTTGGTTTCTGTGGTTGAGCAACGAGTCATGGAAACGACTAAAGACCTGTCTCTCCCAACTTGTCCACCAGCCATATCCTGTTATGCGTCTGTCTTTCAGCTGCCCTTAGGTCACAATATGCTTTTCCCTTCACCTACTTCAGTGCTATTTCTCTTGTTTAATTACCTTTCTTTGAAATTGCCAGCCCTTGCTTCCATTTCTAATTTAATTTTTTTAATTTCTTTTTTTAAATTTAGTAATTTAGCTAAGAGATAGTGTCTCCCTTTCTTATGACCTGAGTAATGGTACAAGGTGCTAACTTTAATTAGTGCAAATCAATATTTCAAACCCATTTGGTCATAAGGTCGTTCTTCTGTCTCCCAAATAGCAACAGAATATAGCACAGATTTTCAGGGTTTATGTACAAAATTTGATTTCCAATTCATTTCACAATCATGCTATTTTCTAATTTGGGGATGTCTGCTGCTGCTGCTAAGTCACTTCAGTCATGTCTGACTCTGTGCGACCCCATAGATGGCAGCCAACCAGGCTCCCCCGTCCCTGGGATTCTCTAGGCAAGAACACTGGAGTGGGTTGCCATTTCCTTCTCCAATGCATGAAAGTGAAAAGTAAAAGTGAAGTCTCTCAGTCGTGTCTGGCTCTTTGCAACCCCATGGACTGCAGCCCCCCGGGCTCCTCCGTCCATGGGATTTTCAAGGCAAGAGTACTGGAGCGGAATGCCATTGCCTATATCCAATTTGTAGAACTGATCTCCCAATAGCTTAAATTGAATGTCACTGGAATATTGGCTAAATGCCAGTTCAAATGTGACGTGGGTTGGAAAACCACAGCCTGTGGTCAAAACTGACCTGGCATATGTTTTTGTAAATAAAGTTTTATTGACACACAGTCACATTTGTTTGTTTATGGATTATCTGTGACTGCTTTCACACTCTAGAGACTATGCCCTGCAAAGCCTGAAATATTTTCTATCTGACCATTTAAAAAGAATGTTTGAGCACTTGTGGACTACCCCACACACCAGGTCTGGAAAATGACCCTGGTTACATTTCCAGGCAAAGTTTATCAGATATTTAGTCTGATGTTTGAAAATCTCTTTTCCCTCAATTTGTGAAAATCACAGGTCACATACTAACTCATAGAAAAGGCTAGATTATTTTCAGAGATACCACAAAGGTATTTGGGATACAAATGGGTTGCCAGATAAAATACACAGGACACTAAGGTAAACTTGAATTTCAGAATAATTATAAATAATTTTTTGGCATATGTATGTTCTAAATATTGCATGAGGACATACTTATACTGAAATTTTACTTATTTCTCTGAAATCCAAATTTAACTGGACATCTTGTGCTTTTATTTACTAAATCTGGTAGCCTTCTCTTTATAAGGATGAAAAGAAGAAAAACTGAATAGACATTGAAGCAGCATCTACAGGGCACCTTGTGAAGCTTCTAGTTCATTAGCACCTTCTGATATATTGTCTGGTCACATTTCATAGCTCTCCAGTTTATATTCATGTTTAGAATGAATATTGAGAGGTTTCAATCTTTAAACCCAGGTTTTTGGCACAAGTGGTCTGCTTTCTGACTCTGTAATTCATGCTGTTTATTGGCAGTTTAAAAATTTAATTGTCCATCACGTTTTAGGAGTAAGAGCAATTTTTCAATACAGATTGAAGTGAATTATGCTGTACAACTTCCTATGTTTGATTTAGTCACAAGGGGAGAGCGACAAATAGAAAGTATGCAAAGTAAAGATTGAGAGAATTCACAAGAGTCCAGTTCTAATAATGATCCATCTGTAAGGAACAGTGTTAGAGGTTTAACTGTAATTCAGAAATGCTGGGGAAAGCAGTTTGCTAACTGAAAGAAAACAAGATTAGTTAAACAGAAAAGTAATATATTGAAAAATTCTATATTTGAAACAAGCTTTTGCTTAGGAGTACCTCAGACCATTTAATGACATTTAATGGACTCCTGGGATGGTTTTCTTTCTGACACCAATTTTACTTTTCTAGCTGATTTGCATGTAAGAAAACATATTTATATACAATGATCAGTGGGTTCATCCCAATTTAAGTCATTACTAATTTGCTGAGTCATTTTAAGTGAATAACTGCATGGTTTTATTTCTCCATTTCTCATTTGAAGAATCTACATTAGAAGGTTTTGAAGTTTCTTACTCGGTCTAAAACGACTTCTATTACAATCCTGTGCACATTATATTAGACTGTGGTATCTAGAGCATGTCTAAAATACCAAAATTATCAAATGAAATGTGAAAACTGGCCCCAAATTCAGGAAATATGACAGCATCAGTAGGTAGCCTCTATAGCTGAGTCTGAAAGAAAGAAAAGTGAAAGAGTTAGTCGCTCAGTAGTGTCTGACTCTTTGAGACCCCATGGACTGTAGCCTGCTTGGCTCCTCTGTCCATGAAATTCTCCAGAAAAGAAAATGGCAAGGATGGGTTGTCATTCCCTTCTCTAGGGCATCTTCCCCACCCAGAGAACAAATCCAGGTCTCCTGCACTGCGGGCAGACTCCTTACTGTCTGAGCCCCAGGGAAGCCCCAACAGATGAGACTGGTCGTAGTGGTGGTTTAGTTGCTCAGTCATGTCTAACTGTTCACAACACCATGGACTATAGCCCTCCAGGCTCCTCTGTCCATGGAATTCTCCAGAGAAGAATAGTAGAGTGGGTTGCCATTTCCTTCTCCAACAGATGATACTGGTTCCCATCAAATTAGACCAGACCTGTTTAAATTAGATGGAACACTGGTTTAATATATTAAATTTGTCTACTTCTAATATATGCTCATGTAATATTTGTATTCCTGAAATTCTATTCTTCTCTTTATAACTACTTTGGCTTTCTGTTAATTTGTAAAAGTTTAACAGAAAATTTTAATTGATAGTAATTTCTACTACATGGTACCTTGTTTGAAAGTGAGTGCCATATAAAGAAAAATCTGTTTTCTGTGGGGTTTGGTATTAGTAACCTATTAGTTAGATATAAAAAATACACATGAGGTATGTTAAAGACTGGAGGGGAAATAAATGACCCAGTATGCTTATTCAGAAATTGTTATTTAGGATAATACAACTAGGATTGTAGAGATGATGATGTGTGTTTTCCATCTTAACCATTTGAAAATATATATATAAACCTAAGAAAGTGAAAAGAGTATGTAAATCTGCTAAGTTTAGCTTATATGTCTTCTAATACTCCCCTTTTAAAAATAAAATTTTAACTTGAAACATTTCCAATAGGCTAAAATTGTCTCTGCCACCACTCTAATTTTTCTCTCTTCACCCTCCTCCTTTGAGATAAGTACTACTGTCGGTTTTGTGTGGGTCTTTTCAGAGAATTTTTCAATGTATTTTCTCACAGAAATTTGACTTTGTTTTCTGTATGTGCTAATAAGTACAACCTGCTGTGTTTTCAGGGTTGAATGGGAAATATGTGCTGCTGCTTAAGACCTTTTGAATCGGGCTTGATTATCAGAATGAGCAAAGCTACACTGCAGGGTCACATCAGGGCAAGGGGTGTGTGTGTGTGTGTGTGTGTGTGTGTGTGTGTGTGTGTGTGTGTGTTTGTGCAGACACATATGCCTGTTATGTGTGCTGCTGCTGCTGCTGCTAGTCGCTTCAGTCATGTCTGACTCTGTGTGACTCCATAGACAGCAGCCCACCAGGCTCCCCCGTCCCTGGGATTCTCCAGGCAAGAACACTGGAGTGGGTTACCATTTCTTTCTCCAATGCATGAAGGTGAAAAGTGAAAGTGAAGTCGCTCAGTCATGTCCAACTCTTAGTGACCCCATGGACTGCAGCCTACCAGGATCCTCCGCCCATGGAATTTTCCAGGCAAGAGGACTGGAGTGGGTTGCCATGGCCTTCTCCATTATGTGTGCATACACACAAATGTACATTTGGTTCACAAACTACTCTGCATCTTAGTTTGCTTATTTACAACCAATATGATAATTCAGAACATCACTACCGTTTGCTCAGTTCATGTGGTCTCTGGTCTCTTATCCTTAGTGCTAACATGGCTGAAAAGATGACTATATGACAGGACTTCTATTTTTCCACCATGATGTTTAGTAATAGTTTTTGTTTATGGAATCTAACATTGTTTATAAAAGCTGCACACATACTAGTTTGCTCAAAGTAGATCCACTCATTCCTCTTCCCATTCATTTAAAAATAAATGAATTTATTTATAAAACAAGAACGGGGGGAAGGTCCAGGGATGTTGATTATCCTTTCACACCATTGATGGTCATTTCTTATCAGGTTTGAATGACTCATTTGGAGTTAATGCCATTAAATCCCTCTGTTCTCTTTGTTCTGTGTCTAACTACAACCCCTCACTACACTGAACTTAGTGAACAATGCTGATAATTCATATATGATTTCTTGTAACTCTATGTTTTAGGGCCAAAAATTAAGTTCAGCTACTGTGAGTCTGTGATAGCTCAGTTTCTCTTTCTTTCTCAAAACTGAAATTTAAAAATTCAAAAAGATACATCCATGCCAGTGTTCACAACAGGATTATTCACAATAACAAAGACATAGGAGCAGCCTAAGTGACTATTGACAGAAGAGTGGAAAAGATGATGTGGTACATATATACAATGGAATACCACTCAGCCATAAAAAAGAGTGAAATAATGCCATTTGCAGCAACGTAGATGGACCCAAAGAGTATTATACTAAGTGAAATACATCAGAAAAATAAAGACAAATGTATGATATCACTTATATGTGGAATCTACAAAATGATAAAAATGAATTTATTTATAAAACAAGAACAGACTCACAGCCATAGAAGACACACATGTGGTTACAGAAGGGAAAGTGGAGAAGGAGGGATGAATTAGGGATTTGGAATTAAGGTGGCTCAGTGGTAAAGAATCTGTCTGTTAAGCAAAAGACATGGGTTCGATCCCTGGGTCAGGAGGATCCCCTGGAGAAGGAACTGGTAACCCACTCCAGTACTCTTGCCTGGGAAATCCCATGGATAGAAGAGCCTGGCAGGCTATAGTCCATGGTGTTGTAAAAGTCAGACAGAACTTAACAACTTAGCATGAGCATGATACATTAAAAAAAAAAAAATGACAAGGACCCACTGCATAGCACAGGGAGCTATACTCTATATCTTTAATAAGATATAAGGGAAAATAATTTGATTAAGAATATATTTATATTTAAAAAAGAATACATATATATTTGATAAAAATGTATATATATATATATATATATATATATTTATAAAAGTGATATCCCAACCTAGGGGGTTGGGATGGGTAAGAGGTGGGAGGGAGGTTCAAGACAGATGGCACATAAGTATACCTATGGTTGATTCATGTTGATATATGGGAGAAACCAGCACAATATTGTTAAGCAATTATCCTCCAATTAAAAATGAATTAATTAGTTTTTAAGAAGTGACATTCCTATGTAAACACTGATCGTCACTACTTGGTGAAGGTATCTTGTTTCTGATTTTATGGGCATTGGTGTCCAGCTTGCTTCAGCCAACCTCATTGTTGCTGAAAGTGGGGTGCTGCTGCTTGCTGCTCTAGAGCCAATAGAGGCCAGGCTGGTGGAAAGGAAAATTTGCTTTATTTTAGATGACAGCAACAGGGAGGAAGGCAGCCTTCTGTGCAAAGGTCGACTTCCCCCACTGCCCCCTCACTGCCAATCAGTGGGCAAGAGCTTTTATAGACAGAGGGAGGGGACTACATGTAGGAATAGTACAGTCAGCTCTGACAGCCATTGAAACTGGCTGTCTTGAAATTGGTCATCAGTGATTAAATCAGTGTTATCTTGATTGTTTTAAGTACAATTATTCTTCAGTTCCATGGTTTTCATTTCTTTGAGGCCAGTTTTCAGAACTGTGGCAGCTTATGTCATGGCTAGCTCAAATTGCCGACATCTGCTCTATCATGAAAAAGCAAGAAAGTTCCAGAAAAACATCTATTTCTGCTTTCTTGACAATGCCAAAGCCCTTGACTGTGTGGATCACAAGAAACTGTGGAAAATTCTGAAAGAGATGGGAACACCAGACCACCTGACCTGCCTCTTGAGAAATCTGTATGCAGGCCAGGAAGCAACAGTTAGAACTGGACATGGAACAACAGACTGGTTCCAAACAGGAAAAGGAGTACATCAAGGCTGTATATTGTCACCCTGCTTATTTAACTTATATGCAGAGTACATCATGAGAAATGCTGGACTGGAAGAAACACAAGGTGGAATCAAGATTGCCGGGAGAAATATCAATAACCTCAGATATGCAGATGACACCACCCTTATGGCAGAAAGTGAAGAGGACCTAAAAGGCCTCTTGATGAAAGTGAAAGAGGAGAGTAAAAAAGTTGGCTTAAAGCTCAACATTCAGACAACGAAGATCATGGCATCCGGTCCCATCACTTCACGGGAAATAGATGGATAAACAGTGGAAACAGTGTCAGACTTTATTTTTGGGGGCTCCAAAATCACTGCAGATGGTGACTGCAGCCATGAAATTAAAAGACGCTTACTCCTTGGAAGAAAAGTTATGACCAACCTAAATAGTATATTCAAAAGCAGAGACATTACTTTGCTGACTAAGGTCCGTCTAGTCAAGGCTCTGGTTTTTCCTGTGGTCATGTATGGATGTGAGAGTTAGACTGTGAGGAAGGCTGAGCGCTGAAGAATTGATGCTTTTGAACTGTGATGTTGGAGAAGACTCTTGAGAGTCCCTTGAACTGCAAGGAGATGCAACCAGTCCATTCTGAAGGAGATCAACCCTGGGATTTCTTTGGAGGGAATGATGCTAAAGCTGAAACTCCAGTACTTTGGCCACCTCATGGGAAGAGCTGACTCATTGGAAAAAACTCTGATGCTGGGAGGGACTGGGGGCAGGAGGAGAAGGGGACGACCGAGGATGAGATGGCTGGATGGCATCACGGACTCGATGGACGTGAGTCTGAGTGAACTCCGGGAGTTGGTGATGGACAGATAGGCCTGGCAATTCATGGGGTTGCAAAGTTGGACACGACTGAGTGACTGAACTGAAGTGAACTGAAAGACAGACATGGATCAACAGACTAAAGAGTTCAGAAATCAATAAATACATCTTTGGCCAATTGTGCCAAGATCTATTAATGTGGGAAAGAAAAGTTTTTAATTTGCAAAAACTGTATATCCATATGGAAAAGAATGAAGTTGGGTCTGAAAGGTTGTTGTTGAATCATGCAAAGATGCCAGGATTCTTGGCTCCCAGCAGAGAAAAATTCAATCCAGGGCCAGAGACGAGGCTTGATCACCCAGAGCTTTTGTGTAATAAAGTTTTATTAAAGTATAAAGGAGAAAGAGAAAGCTTCTGACATAAGCATCAGAAGGGGGCAGAGAGAGTACCTCCCTGCTAGTCTTCAGCTGGGTCATATAGTCACTAGCAGTCTGTTAATGAAAGAAAGGAATGTCCTAAAACTCAGAATGGCAGCAGGCCCCTCACCCATAAGATGCATTTTGGGATAATCTTGGCACCAAATGGTTCATCTTGGGCCATACAATGATTAACTGGAATCTTGAAGAAGGGCAGATCACCATACAAATAGTTTCATTTACATAGATTAGGGGAACAATATCTGAGTATAACATACTGGTTTGTCAAGGAGGTTCTGAGCCAAGAGGCAGGACCAATTTGAAGACAGAGTTTGGGGTAAATGCATAGTACATTAGCATAGCTTAAGAAACATTTCCATAAGAAAAAAGCATTGGTTATCTCTAGGTTTGAGAATAGGTAACTTCAGGTGAAACCAGGTGTCATTATGGCAACACAGTATTTTAAGAGAAATCTCCTTTTAAGTTTGTATAGAGGAGGAAAAAAATATTGCTAGCTTCTTTCCTCCTGCGGATTAAGAGAGATAAAAGTGTCTGACACTTGCAGGCTATTTCCTCCATTTGGAGACCCCTGGCCTTCCTGCCTGTTACCCTCTCAGATCCCTACCTCATATCATGTAAAAATTAACTCAAATGTTTATATAACGGAAAATATAAAACTATAAAACAATAACAAATAGGAGTAAATCATGATATTGGACTTGGCAAAGGATGTCTAGACGTGACACCAAAAGCAGGACCAGCAACAACGACAAAATGGATAAATTGAAATTTATCAAAAAGAAAACTTTTGTGCATTAAAGTACACTGGTAAGAGTGAAAAGACAACTCACAGTGGGCGAGAAAGTATTTTCAAATCATATTTCTGATCATTCCTTCCAATGAATATTCAGGGATAGTTTCTTTTGGGGTTGACTGGTTTGATCTCCTTGCTGTCCAAGGAACTCTCAAGAGTTTTCTCCAGCACTGCAGCACTCCAGTTTGAAAGTATCAATTCTTTGGAACTCAGCCTTTTTTATGTGGTCCAACTCTCACAGCCATACGTTGAATACTGGAAAAATCATAGCCTTGACTATACAGAATTTTGTCAGAAAAGTGATGTCCCTGCCTTCTAATATGCTGTCAAGGTTTCTTCCAAGGAGCAAGTGTCTTTTAATTTCATGGCCACACTCACTGTCGGCAGTGGTTTTGACCTGAGAAAATAAAGTCTGTCACTTTCCATTTTACCCCATCTATTTGCCATGAAGAGATGGGACTGGATGCACGATCTTAGTTTTTTGAATGCTGAGTTTTTTCAGCTTTTTCCACCTTCCTCTTTCATCTTCATCAAGATACTCCTTAGTTCCTCTTTCTTTGCTACCATTAGGGTGGTGTCATCTGCCTATCTGAGGTTGTTGATTTTTCTCCTGGCAATTTTGGTTCCAGCTGGTGCTTCATTCAGCTTGGTATTCCTCATGATGTACACTGTATATAAATTAAATAAACAGGGTGACAATATGTAACCTTGACATACTCCTTTCCCAATTTTGAAGCAGGCCATCATTTCACGTTCAGTTCTAACTGTTGCTTCTTGACCTGCATACAGATTTCTCAGGAGGTGGTCTTGTATTCCCATCTCTTTAAGAATTTTCCACAGTTTGTTGTGATTCACACAGTTAAAGACTTTAGCATAGTCAATGAAGCAGAAGCAGGTGTATTTTTCTGGAATTTCCAGGCTTTTTTTAAATGATTCAACAGATGTTGGCAATTTGATCTCTGCTTCCTCTACCTTTTCTAAATACAGTCTGTACAATTGGAAGTTCTCAGTTCATGTACTGCTGAAGCCTAGCTTGAAGGATTTTGAGCATTACTACCTTGCCAGCATATGAAAGGAGTGCAATTGTGTGATAGTTTGAACAATCTTTGATGTTGCCTTTCCTTGAGACTAGAATGAAAACTGACATTTTCCTGTCTTGTGAGCACCGTTCAGTTTTCCAATTTGCTGGCATATTGAGTGCAGCACTTTCACAGCATCATCTTTTAGGAATTGAAATAGCTCAGTTGGAATTCCATCACTTCCACTAGCTTTGTTCATAGTAATACCTCCTAAGGCCCACTTGACTTCACACTCCAGATGTCTGGCTCTAAGTGAGTGACCCTATCATCATGGTTATCTAGGTCATTAAGATCTTTCTTTCTTTTTTTGGCAATTTTACCCTGAGCAATTTCACTTCATTTTAAAAATTAATTTTTTATTTTAATTGGAGGCTAATTACTTTACAATATTGCAGTGGTTTTTGCCATACATTGACATGAATCAGCCACAGGTGTACATGTGTCCCCCATCTCAAACCCCCTTCCTATCTCCCTCCCCATCCCATCCCTCTGAGTTGTCCCAGTGCACTGACTTTGAGTGACCTGTTTCATGCATTGAGCTTGTTTTCCTCTATTTTTCTGTATTGTTTGCTTAAGAAGACTTTCTTATCTCTCCTTGCCATCCTTTGGAACTCTGCATTCAGATGGATGTATCTTTCCCTTTCTCCTTTGTCTTTCATTTCTCTTCTTTTCTCAGCTATTTGTAAGGCCTCCTCATACAACCATTTCAGCATTTTGCATTTCCTCTTCTTGGGGATGGTTTTGATCACTGTCTCCTGTATAATATGATGAACCTCTGTGCATAGTTCTTCAGGCAATCTGTCAGATATTATCCTTTGACTTTATTTGTTGCTTCCATTGTATAATCATAAGGGATTTAATTTAGGTCTTACTGAACGGCCTAAAGGTTTTCCCTACTTTCTTCAGTTTAAGGGTGAATTTTGCAGTAGGGAGCTGGTGATCTTGAACCACAGTCAGTTTCAAGCTTATTTTAGCTGGCTGTATAGAGCTTCCCCATCCTTGGATATAAAGAATATAATCGATCTGGTTTTAGTATTGACCATCTAGTGATATCCAGGTCTAGAGTCAGCTCTTGTGTTGTTGAAAGAGGGTGTTTACTATGACCATTGAATTCTCTTGGCAAAACTCTGTTAGCCTTTCCCCTGCTTAATTTTGTACTCCAAGGCCAAACTTGCCTGTTACCCCAGGTATCTCTTGACTTCCTACTTTTGTATTCAAGTCCCCTGATGAAAAGAACATCTTTGGTGTTTGTTCTAGAAGGTATTCATAAAATCATTCAGCTTTTTCAGCACTAGTAATTGGGGCATAGACTTGGACAACTTTGATGTTGAGCAATTTGACTTGGAAACAAACAGAGATCATTCTGTCATTTTTGAGATTGCACCCTAGTACTGCATTTCAGACTCTTTTGTTGACTATAAGTGCTACTCCACTTCATCCAAGGGATTCTTGCCCACAGTAGTAGATACAAGGGTCATCTGAATTAAATTTTCCATTCCCATCCATTTTAGTTCACTGATTGCTAAATTGTTGATGTTCACTCTTGCCATCTCCCCTTTCATTGTCATTAGGGAAATGCATATCCAATTCACCAAACATAGCATTTTAGCTCTACTAAGTTAGCCATGATTAAAAAATGGAAAGTAAATATAGATGCATATGAGGAAAATTTGAAACCCTTGTTCATTGCTGGTGGGAATGTAAAATGATACACCTCCTATGGTAAAATTTGAGAGTTCCTGGATAGCGCAAATTTAGAATTGCCATATGACCCAGCAATTTCCCAAAGAATTTAAAACATGTAAACATGTGATCAAACATTTGTGTAAGGATGTTCAAAGCAGCACTATTTGCAATAGCCGAAAATGGGAAAAAAAATCAATGATTAATAAATTAATGAAAAAATGTGTTCTATCAATATAAAGGAGTATTATTCAGTCATAAGAGAAATGGAATAGTAATACATTCTGCAACATGGATAAAGCTTAAAAGTATGATGCTTAATGAAAGAAGCCAGACACAACACACTATCTATTGTGCACATATAGTTTTATTCACATGAGAGTCCCAGAAAAAGCAAATTGTTAAAGACAGAAAGCAGACTAGTGGTAGCTAGTGGCTGGGGAAGGGAGGATGAGTGATTTCTGATGGTACCTGGTCTCCTTTGGCAGTGATAAAGATGTCTGGAACTATACAACCGAACATTTGAATGTACTAAATACCATTGAATTGTACTCTTAAAATGGAAAATTTTATGTGGTATGTATCTACTCTTTAAAAGTTCATGGAACAATTTATATATATATGACTATCAACTATAAAATTCTATGATTCAAACTCTGATTCTATTTCTACTCTAGTGTTATCTTAAACATCAAGACTTTGGATGTCATAAAATCTTTGGTTTTTCAACACTTATAAATGTGTATGTGAACCTAGAATTAAAAGGTCTAGTAACATCAATAACATCAATCTATATCAACTGGGATGTTTCCACACAGATATATGTATGTGTGGCAGGGTGTATATTTCTTGAGATGCAAAGAGACCATGATGATGACTCATCTTGAGATGAGCATGAAGATCATAATCTTGAAGAGATTTCAGAGAAAAACCACTGATATTATTAAAGGATAAGAATGCTGAATTTGTGAGAAGAGATGTCTAGTAGAGAGTAAACTGAAGAGTCATTTAATAGCTGGAACTGAGTACTGCGTTAAATGTAACAACTTGCAGAAATAAGAGAATGCTATAGCAAGTAAAAGCTAGAGAAAATGCTAGATTTTTTATGGTTATCTTGTATTCTGTTTTAGAGATATTTTAGTAACCTATCTCAAAATGTGGAAGGCCAGGTGGGGCAGGTGTGGTGGTTATGTCATGGCAAGAAGCTTCTGTGAGAGTGGCGAGTAGCAAGCATCTATGCCTCCTTATCTCGTAGATTTACAATGATTTTGACTTTCTAATGGTCAAAGATAGGAAAAGCAATTATTCAACTTTCCCTCATGCATGCTTAGTTGATCAGTCATGTCTGACTCTTTGTGATCCTTTGGACTGTAGCTTGCTAGACTTCTCTGTCTGTGGGATTTCTCAGGCAAGAACACTGGAGTGGGTTGCTATTTCCTCCCCCAGGGGATTTTCCTGACCCAGGGAGCAAACCCATGTCTCCTGAGTCTCCTGTATCTACTACATTGCAGGCAAATTCTTTACCCACTGAGCCATTGGAGAAACACCCACTTTCCTCCAAATATTTTCAAATCCCTTTGGCACTTTTCTTCACATGTGTTAACAGAAAACCTTAGTAACTAGGAGGTAGACTAGAGTAGGACAGGTGGGATTGAGGCCATGATTATAGAAGAAAGAAGCTTTTTTTAAGAGTCAGAGATGATAAATACTATAAATTTTTTTTAAAAGAAATTGTGGTTTTTCTTTGGAAACCTTTAACTAGGATATATTCTAACTTATAAAAATAATTTTACTATCATTTTTATTGACAGGAATGAATGGATTACATGACTACTCAAGTTTCATTTAAGTGATGAAAGGGAATCATCTTCTCCTGATCATAATGCTCTCTAAATTCACAAATTCATATAACAGAAGAGCTCTTGAGACATGATTTAAATATTTTTACAGCCTTAACTTTATTCATTTTTGTGGAGAGGTACTATTACTAGCATAGTCAGTACCATGATTATAGGTGACAAACATATTTTATCACTTCAGAAAAAAACATGAAATTCATCATCAGCTTGGGAAACCATAGAAATATATCATCAAAAGTGGAAAATCTCTGCTATATGTGGTGTACAAGCCACCAGACTGAAAAAAGTCCCCTAAAGACCATCCTGATGTGCAGAATAAATTGTCCCTTCACAATATTGTCAACGCTTGGATTAAATATAAAAGCCAGTCAGTCAGTCCATTCAGTCACTCAGTTGTGTCCAACTCCTTGCAACCCTATGGACTGAAGCACGCCAGGCCTCCCTGTCCATCACCAACTCCCGGAGCTTGCTCAAACTCATGTCCATCAGGTTCGTGATGCTATCCAACCATCTCATCCTCTGTGCTTCCCCTTCTCTTCCTACCTTCAATCTTTCTCAGCATCAGGTTCTTTTCCAATGAGTTGGCTTTTGGCACTAGGTGGCCAAAGTATTGGAGTTTCAGCTTCAGCATCAGACCTTCCAATGAATATTCAGGACTGATTTCCTTTAGAATTGACTGGTTTGATTTATTTGCAGTCCAAGAGACTCTCCAGAGTCTTCTCCAACACCACAGTTCAAAAGCAAAACTTCTTCACTATAAAAATCAATTTATATCTAAAATCTACTTTAAAATTTTAAATATAAAAGTAAATAGATGAAATGCAATTGAAGTACTCCAACTGATGTTTATTTAAAATTAGAATAAAATGTTCTCATTTTGACAACAATGTATATTAGATATACTAAAAATTCCTTCAGCTATCACTTAAATGCTGGATTTAAAAACAAACAAACAAAAGAAAAAAACATCTTTCTAAATGCTCAGCTGAAAGAGCCAGAGAGTAAAGGAAAAGTCAAAAGTAGGACGGAAAAGGCAAATCAGAAATCCAATGAAGTAAGCAATCACTGAAGCTGTGTCTGCTCTGAGCATCTTTCAATTTTGGTTGGTTGGTTTAGTTGCTAATTCGTGTCCAACTTTTGAGACCCCATGGACTGTAGCCTGCCAGGCTCCTCTGTGCTTGGGATTCTCCAGGCAAGAATACTGGAGTGGGTTGCCTTTTCCTTCTCCAGAGGATCTGTCTGACCCAGGAATCGGACCCGGGTCTCCTGTATTGCAGGCAGATTCTTTACTGACTGAGCTATGAGGGAAGCCCCTTTCAATCTTTAGTGACCTAGAAATGAGCCTCACACATGGTACTAGTGGTGAAATGTGGCTGAACTGTACAAAAGGGACATTTGGATTAGACATCCTATTATAAAGCCAGAGAGGCCCTAAAGGGCAACACCCAGGCTTAAAGGGTGAATTACATAAATGAGCTTTCCTCCCACAGATTTGGCTGTTGATAGAAAGGGGAAAAATGCCTCAAGTGTGGTTGAAGACAAAATGCTCACTGTTTAGTTCTTTCAAAAACAAAAGAAGAATTTAGTTTGAAGTGATCCTGAACTGGAGGATCCTTTTCCATAGTTAACAAAAATCAAGAACTTGAAAGTTAAAGTAAATGAAAACTTTCCAGGAAATAAAAATATTAAATTCAGATCTCAGCATATAAAAAAGGTACCAACCAATATTGAATCCATGTTAAGAAAAAAAAATAATAAAAACAGGTAAAACCCAAAAGCCAGCTTAGGAGAAGGAGGAAAAATTGCCCTGTAAAATCAAGAATCAGAATGATTAGATGTAAAATATAAAATGAGCTTGTTTAATATGTTTAAGGAAATAAAACAGTACAAAGAATTCTATTCACTGCTCTGTAATAACCTTTATGGAAAAGGAATCTGAAAAAGAATGGATAGGGACTTCCCTGGTGTTCCAGTGGTACAGAATCAGCCTTCCAATCACGGAAGGTAAGTTCAATTCCTGGTCAGGTGACTGATTCCATATGCTGTGGAGCAACTAAGGCTGTATGCCACAACTACTTAACCTGTGCCCAAGCCTGTGCCCAAGTATGACAACTAGAGGTGCCCTGCAACAAAAGATCCCACATGATGCAATAAAGATCCAGCATTAAAAAAAAAAAAAAAAAAAGATCCAGCATACCACGACTAAGACTTGGCACAGCCAAATAAATAAGTGAACAAATAAAAAAGAGCGGATATATAGGTTTAGCTGGTTCACTTTGCTGCACTGCAGAAACTAACACAACATTATAAATCAACTATACTTCAATAAAAAAATTTTTTTAAATGAAAGGAAGAGTCCTTACAAAATCATCAGAAATGAACAGACAGAGATACTGTTTCTGGCAGTGGTGGATTATCTTGATTTGGGCTGACACTACTGCAGAACACATTTACAAGCTCTTTACAAAATGCTACATTAAAAAGCAATTATTGATGTCTATAAGAGACCCATCTCAAACCAAGAGACACATACAGACTGAAAGTGAATGGCTGGAAAAAGACATTTCATGCAAATGGAGATCAAAAGAAAGCAGGAATAGCAATACTCATACCAGATAAAATAGACTTTGAAATAAAGGCCCTGAAAAGAGACAAAGAAGGACACTACATAATGATCAAAGGATCAATCCAAGAAGATATCGCAATTATAAATATATATACACCCAACATAGGAGCACCTCAATACGTAAGACAAATGCTAACAAGTATGAAAGGGGAAATTAACAGTAACACAATAATAGTGAGACACTTTAACACCCCACTCACACCTATGGATAGATCAACCAAACAGAAAATTAGCGAGGAAACACAAATTTTAAATGATACAATGGATCAGTTAGCCCTAATTGATATCTATAAGACATTTCACCCCAAAACAATGAATTTCACCTTTTTCTCAAGTGCACACAGAATATTATCCAGGATAGATCACATCCTGGGCCATAAATCTAGACTGGGTAAATTAAAAAAAACTGAAATCATTTCAAGCATCTTTTCTGATCACAATGCAGTAAGATTAGATGTCAACTAGAGAAAAAAACTAGCAAAAATATAAATATACAGACTAAACAACATGCTGCTGAATAACCAACAAGTCACAGAAGAACTCAAAAAGGAAATCAAAATATGCATAGAAACAAATGAAGATGAAAGCATGACAAAACCTATGGGATTCAGTAAAAGCAGTTCCAAGGGAAAGGTTCATAGCAATACAAGCTTACCTCAAGAAACAGGAGAAAGATCAAATAAATAACCTAACTTTACACCTAAAGTAACTAGAAAAAGAAGCAACGAAGAACCCCAAGGTTAGTAGAAGGAAAGAAATTATAAAAATTAGGGCAGAAATAAATGAAAAAGAAACAAAGGAGACTACAGCAAAAATGAACAAAACTAAAAGCTGGTTCTTTGAGAAGATAAATAAAATAGACAAACCATTAGCAAGACTCATCAGGAAAAAAAGGGAGAAGAATCAAATCAACAAAATTAGAAATGAAAATGGAGAAATCACAGACAACAGAAATCAACAGACATCACAGAAATACAAAGGATCATAAGAGACTACTGTCAGCAACTATATTCCAATAAAATGGACAACTTGGAAGAAATGGATGAATTCTTAGGAAAGCATAACCTTCCAAAACAGAACCAGGAATAAATAGAAAATCTTAACAGATGCATCCCAAACATGGAAATCTAAACTATAATAAAAAATCTTCCAACAAACAAAAGCCCAGGATCAGATGGCTTTACAGCTGAATTCTACCAAAAATTTAGAGAAGAGCTAGCACCTATACTACTCAAACTCTTCAAGAGTATTGCAGAGGAAGGTAAACTGCCAAACTCATTCTATGAGGCCACCGTCACCCTAATACCAAGACCAAACAAAGAATACTACACAGAAAAAAGAAAACTACAGGCCAATATCACTGATGCAAAAATTCTCAACAAAATACTGCCAAACAGAATCCAGCGACATATTAAAAAGATCACACATCATGACCAAGTGGGCTTTATACCAGGGATGCAAGGATTCTTCAATATCTGCAAATCAAACAATGTAATACACCACATTAACAAATTAAAAGATAAAAACCATATGATTATCTTAATAAATGCAGAGAAAGCCTTTGACAAAATTCAACACCCAATTATGATAAAAACTCTCCAGAAAGCAGGCATAGAAGGAACATACCTCAACATGCTGCTGCTGCTGCTGCTAACTTGCTTCAGTCATGTCCGACTCTGTGCAACCCCATAGATGGCAGCCCACCAGGCTCCCCCATCCCTGGAATTTTCCAGGCAAGAACCCTGGAGTGGGTTGCCATTTCCTTCTCCAATGAATGAAAGTGAAAAGTGAAAGTGAAGTCTGTTAGTTGTGTCTGACTCTTAGTGACCCCATGGACTGCAGCCTACCAGCCTCCTCCATCCATGGGATTTTCCAGGCAAGAGTACTGGAGTGGGCTGCCCACGCCTTCTCCCACTTCAAAACAATAAAAGCCATATATGTAAACCCACAGCAAACATTATCCTCAATGGCAAAAAATTGAAAGCATTTCCCCTAAAGTCAGGAACAAGACAAGGATGCCCACTCTCACCACTACTATTCAACATAGTTTTGGAAGTTTTAACTATAGCTATCACAGAAGAAAAAGAAATAAAAGGAATCCAGATTGGAAAAGAAAAAGTAAAACTCTCACTGTTTGCAGATGACATAATGTTCTACATAGAAAATCCTAAATACACCACCAGAAAATTACTAGAGCTAATTAATGAGTTTAGTAAAGTTTCAGGATATAAAATTAATACACAAAATCCCTTGCATTCCTATACACTAACAATGAGAAAACAGAAAGAGAAATTAAGGAAATAGTCACATTTACTAGTGCAACAAAAATAATAAAATACTTAGGAATAAATCTACCTAAAGAAACAGAAGATCAATATATAGAAAACTATAAAACACTGATAAAATAAATCAAAGATGATGCCAATAGATAGAGAATTATACCATGTTCTTAGATCAGAAGAATCAGTGTAGTGAAAATGAATATACTACCCACAGCAATGTACAGATTCAATGCAATCCCTATCAAGATATCAACGATATTTTACAGAACTAGAACAAATAATTTCACAATCTGTATGGAAATGCAAGACCTCGAATAGCCAAAGCAATCTTTGGAAGAAAAATGAAACTGGAGGAATCAACCTGTCTGACTTCAGACTATATGACAAAGCTACAGTCATCAAGACAGTATGGTACTAGCACAAAGACAGGAATATAGACCAATGGAACCTAGTGGAAAGCCCAGAGATAAATCTATGCACCTATGGACACATTATCTTTGAAGAAAAGGCAAAGATATACAGTGGAGAAAAGACAATCTCTTTAACAAGTGGTGCTGGGAAAACTGGTCAACCACCTGCAAAAGAATGAAACTAGAGCATTTTCTAACACCATTCACAAAAACAAACTCAAAATGGATTAAAGATCTAAATGTAAGACCAGAAACTAGAAAACGCCTAGAGGAAAACATAGGCAAAACACTGTCTGACATATATCACAGCAAGACCCTCTATGACCCACCTCCCAGAGTAAAGGAAATAAAAGCAAAAATAAACAAATGGGACCTAATTAAACTTAAAACCTTTTGCACAACGAAGGAAACTATAAGCAAGGTGAACAGACAGCCTTCAGAATGGGAGAAAATAATAGGAAATTAAGCAACTGACAAAGAATTAATTTCAAAATATATAAGCAGCCCATGCAGCACAATACCACAAAAATAAACCACCCAATTCAAAAAATGGGCCAAATAACTAAACAGACATTTCTCCAAAGAAGACGTACAGAATGGCTAACAAATGTATGCAAAGATGCTCAACACCATTCATTATCAGAGAAATGCAAATCAAAACCACAATGAGGTACCATCTCATGCCAGTCCGAATGGCTGCTATCAAAAAGCCTACAAACAATAAATGCTGAAGAGGATGTGGAGAAAGGGAACCCTCCTACACTGTTGGTGGGAAGTCAACTAGTATAACCACTATGGAGAACAGTGTGGAGATTCCTAAAAAAAAACTGAAAATAGAACAGCCAGATGATGCAGCAATCCCCCTGCTGGGAATACACACTGAGGAAAAAAGAACTGAAAGAGACACATGAACCCAATGTTCACTGCAGCACTTTTTACAATAGCTAAGACATGGAAGCAACCTAGACGTCCATCAGCAGATGAATGTATAAGAAAGTTGTGGTACATATACACAATGGAAAATTAACCAGCTATTAAATAAAATGTATTTGAATCAGTTCTAATGAGGTGGATGAAACTGGAGCCTGTTATACAGAGTGAAGTGAGCCAGAAAGAAAAACTTCAATACAGTATATTAACACATATATATGGAATTTAGAGAGATGGTAACCATGGCCCTATATGCGAGGCAACAAAAGAGACAGAGATATAGAGAACAGATTTTTGGACTCTGTAGGAGAAGGGGAGGGTGGGATGATTTGAGAAAACAGCATTGAAACATATATATTACCACATGTGAAATAGATGATCAGTCCAAGAGCAATGCATGCAACAGGTCCCTCAAAGCTGGTGCACTTTGACAACCCAAAAGGATGGGTTGGGGAGGGAGGTCGGAGTGGGGTTCAGGATGCAGGACACGTGTATGCCAGCGGCTGATTTATGCAAATGTATGGCAAAAACCACCACAATATTGTAAAGTAATTAGCCTCCAATTAAAATAAATAAATTGATAAAAAAATAAAAGCAACTATTTGAGCCTTGAGCCTGTGCCCTGTAACAAGAGAAGCCACTGCAGTGAGAAGCCCATGTGCCACAACAAAGAGCAGCCCCTGCTTGCCTCACCTAGAGAAAGCACATGCAAAGCAACAAAGACCCAGCACAGCCAAAATAATAAATAAATATTAAAAAATTATGTGAGAAACAGAGAGTGAATTGCAGAGGAAAAATGACCTATGCGTAAGATCATGTAGCCTTAATGTAAGCACAAGTAGAGTCACCAAAAAGAAAGGGAATAAAGCAGAAAAATTATGTCTCCTTAGGCTGCTTTTGACCATGACTGTTTCTCAGACTTTCCTTGTTTTTGATGACTTTCAAAGTTTCAAGCAGTACCAATCAGGTATTTTGTCGACTGTCCCTCAACTGAGACTTTTCTGATGTTTTCCTCATGATTAGAATGGATTTATGTGTTCTTGAAAGGAAGACCACAGAAGTAAAGCATCATTTTCTTCACATTATATCAAGGGTGCATGCTATAAACATGACTTATGATTGTTGATGTTGAGCTTGATTACTTGGCTGAAGCACTGTTTATTAGATTTTCCACCATAAAGTTATACTCTTCCCTTTATACCATACTCTGAAATAAAATCACTATGCACAGACCACATCTAAGCATTGGATTGAGAATCATGCTCCAGGTCTAGGTAAAGTAAAATATTTTATATTTTTCTGCATGAAATTTTTGTCTCTTTTCCCATATAATCATTTATTAAGTAACTTACGTATATTAGCATGGACTTAACATATTTTACATTAGTGTTCTAATACAATTCTATTCCATTTATTTTGTTGCTTAAATATTCTTGCTTTGACATCCCTTCTGTGTTAGTTTCCTAGAGATACTGTAGAAAGTGCTAAAAACTTGGGAGCTCAAAGCAACAGACTGTATTCTTTCACAGTCTGGAAAAAACAGGTTTGAAATTAAGGTGTTGGTATGACCATGCTCCCTCTGAAGTCTGAAGAACCCTCCTGTCTCTTCCAGCTGCTGATGGTTACTGGCAATCCTTCCCATTCCTTGGATTGCAGATTCATCATTCCTACTTTTGTTTCTGTCTTTATATAACATTTTCTTCTCTGTTTCTCTTTAGCCTTGTGTTCTTAGAAGGACACCAGTCGTTGAACTTAGGGTCCAAACTATTCATGGATGACCTTCTCAAGTATTTTTGGATTACAAATTAGGTTACATTCTTAGCTCCTATGTGAACATGAATTTTTGAGTAACGCTATTTAACTCATGACACCATCACCATGGAGGATTTTTTTTTAAATTTCTTAACATTCTGACATTATAAGATACTTCAGGATCATGTTTTGTATTCCTTGCCTTAGTCCTAGAATCAGCAGTTAATTTCTCCATAGAATCCTGGATCCTTTTACTTGAAAATGTACTGGAAACCAGGATATGGGTGCTAGGAATGAGTGTTATCAGAGTGGTGCTGTCCCTAGGCTCATCTAGCTGGCAGCACAAGGGAATATGTTTGTATGCTAACCACTGTGTGCACACCTATGAATGCTTACGCAACATTTAGCAAGTATATTGAATTTAAAGTGATCCTTGAATATTATGGGTTTGAACTGCACTGGTCCACTTATGGGCTTCCCAGGTGGCTCAATGGTAAAGAATATGCCTGCTAAGGCAGAGATGCAGGAGACTCGTGTTTGATCCCTAGGTCAGAAACTTCCCCTGGAGAAGGAAATGGCAACCCGTTCCATTATTCTTGCCTGGAAAATCCCATGGACAGAGGAGCTTGATGGGCTACAGTCCATGGGGTCACAAAGAGTTAGACTCAACTTAGTAACTAAACATGACATGGGTCCCCTTATAAGCAATATTTTTCAATAAATAGATTGGAAACATTGTTGGACATTTCCAACAATGTAAAAACTTGTAGACAAACTGTATTGCATATGAATATCAAAAAAGTTAAGGAAAATGTATATCATATTTTTATAAAATGTTTGTAGATATTAGTTTTTATTTACTACAGTAAAACACAGGCAGTCTATACAAAAGTTAAATTTATGAACATGTATGCATAACAACAATAAACTGTGGAAAATTCTTCAAGAGATGGGAATACCGGATCACCTAACCTGCCTCTTGAGAAATCTGTATGCAGGTCAGGAAGCAACAGTTTGAACTGGACATGGAACAACAGACTGATTTCAAATAGGAAAAGGAGTATGTCAAGGCTGTATATTGTCACCCTGCTTATTTAACTTATATGCAGAGTACATCATGAGAAATGCTGGACTGGAAGAAACACAAGCTGGAATCAAGATTGCTGGGAGAAATATCAATAACCTCAGATATGCAAATGACACCACCCTTATGGCAGAAAGTGAAGAGGAACTAAAAAGCCTCTTGATGAAAGTGAAAGTGGAGAGTGAAAGAGTTGGCTTAAAGCTCAACCTTCAGAAAATGAAGATCATGGCATCCAGTCCCATCACTTCATGGGAAATAGATGGGGAAACAGTAGAAACAGTGTCAGACTTTATTTTTGGGGGGCTCCAAAATCACTGCAGATGGCGATCGCAGCCATGAAATTAAAAGACACTTGCTCCTTGGAAGAAAACCTAGATAGTATATTCAAAAGCAGAGACATTACTTTGCCGACTAAGGTCCATCTAGTCAAGGCTATGGTTTTTCCAGTAGTCATGTATGGATGTGAGAGTTGGACTGTGAAGAAGGCTGAGTGCTGAAGAACTGATGCTTTTGAGCTGTGGTGTTGGAGAAGACTCCTGAGAGTCCCTTGGACTGCAAGGAGATCCAACCAGTCCATTCTGAAGGAGATCAACCCTGGGATTTCTTTGGAAGGAATGATGCTAAAGCTGAAACTCCAATACTTTGGCCACCTCATGCGAAGAGTTGACTCATTGGAAAAGACTGATGCTGGGAGGGATTGTGGGCAGGAGGAGAAGGGGACGACCGAGGATGAGATGGCTGGATGGCATCACGGACTCAATGGACGTGAGTCTGAATTAACTCCAGGAGTTGGTGATGGACAGGGAGGCCTGGCGTGCTGCGATTCATGGGGTCGCAAAGAGTTGGACATGACTGAGCGACTGAAATGAACTGGACTGAGCTGAACTGATGCATAACAATGCAGGCTCAGCATGGCACCATGACATCATCCAGTTTAGAGAAATGTAACAAATAGAGCGATGCAGTACTACTTCATAAACTGCATACAATTAACTGTGATATGTAATCTATTACTGTCATAATTTGTTGGCTCTGCCCATTGCTGATACGTTTAGCTTAGATGTCTTGAGTTTCTGCTTAAAACATAATGTTACACTCAACATCTCAGCGAGAGCAGTTCATCTTTCTAATAAAGTGAGTATTGCAGTAAAAAATGATTTTGGGGCTCTTGAATATTTTCACCATGTTTAGTGCAATGCCGTGAAGCTTGAATAACACTGGTAACCATGTGAAATACCACTAGTGATGGTGGACCTTCTTCCAAGAAACAAAGTCATGACATTACAAGAAAAAGTTGAATTACTTGAAATGGACTGTAGATTGAGGTGCACAGCAGTGTTTGTTGCCATTTCCAGATAAATAACTCAGAGTAGGGACTGGAACTGTCACAGCAGCTGTGCTGGCAGGTATGAAAACTTGTACTTTTCTTTGAATATCTTTCTATTGAGCATTGAAAATGCAGCTTTTCTGTGAATATAGAATTGTTATAAGAAAGACCTACCTGTAGACTCTAATATAATTTGAGAAAAAGCAAAGTATTATATGACAACTTAGAGTAGAAGAAAAATGAAAGAGCTAAAGCTGGATTTGAGCTTCCCAGTTAGCTCAGTGTTAAAGAACCCACCTGCCAATGCAGGAGACATAAGAGACAAAGGTTCAATCCCTGGGTTGGGAAAATACCCTAGAGGAGGGCATGGCAACCCACTCCAGTATTCTTGCCTGGAGAATCCTATGGACAGAGAAGCCTGGAGGGCTACCATCCATAATATCACAAAGAATCGGACACAACTGAGGCAATTTAGCATACATACACATGCAAAGGATGGCGTGATAACTTCAAAAAGAAGTTTGGCTTAAAAATGTCCAGAGAACAAAAGAAGAAGATTTTGCTGCCCAAGAGACAGCAGATAAGCACCCAGACAGATAAGAAAGTCATTGAAGAGAATGGGCATCTGCCCAAATAGGTTTTTGATGCAGACAGAAGTGCCCTATTCTGGGGTTGGGGGGTAGGTGGGGAGAAAGTGTCATAAAGGACATGTGTTGGTAAGGATGAGAAGTGAGCACCAGGATTTAAGTCTGGACAGGATAGCCTGGCTCTACCATTCTGTTGCAAATGCAGTTGGATTTACAGTCAGGACTGCCCTTATGTGTGAAATTGCTAATCTCCAAATCTTAAAAAGAAAAGATAAACAGCAGGTGCTAGACTTCTGATTGGGCATCAAGACAGCCTGGATGGAAACGCTTTTTCTGGATTGGTTCTAAAATGTACAAGATGCAGAGAAAGCAGTGGGCAGAGGTAAACTTATAACATAGATCTCCATATTAAAAGGAAGAAAGAACTCAAATGAATAACAATTTTCTCCTGAAAGAACTAGAAAAAGAAGAGCAAACTAAACCCAAATGAACGAAAAGAAGGAAATAATAAAGATTAGAGTGAAAATAAATGAAATAGATAGAAAATATAAAAGACCAAAGTGAATAGAACCAACAGTTGTATTTTAAAAATAATTGAAAAATTAACATACCTTTAGCTCACGATCAAATTACTAAAACTAGGAATGAAATAGGAAACCTTACTACCAATCTTCTACTAATAGAAATAAAACAGATGATAAGGGAATGCTATTTTTTAATGTTTTTTACTTTTAATTGGAGGGTAATTGTTTTACAAATTGCACTGATTTCTGCCATGAAAAAATGAAAGTGATAGTTGCTCAGTCATGTCTGACTCTTTGCAACTCTATGGACTGTAACTTGCCAAGCTCCTCTGTCCATGGAATTCTCCAAGCAAGAATACTGTAGTATTTCATTATTAAGAGGATCTTCCTGACCCAGGGATCAAACCTTGGTCTCCTGCATTGCAGGCAGATTCTTTACATCTAAGCCACTTACACCAACATGAATCAGCCACAGACATACATATGTCCCTTCTCTCTTGAAACTCCCTCCCACCGCCCACCTCATCCAACTGGTGCTCTGTGACTACCACAGGGAATACCATTTCATGAACACTTATATGCCAGAAAATCTGATGTCTTAGACAAAATATATGAATTCAGAAAGACCAAAATTAACTCTGACTCAAATGACATAGAAACACTGAATAAAGCTATAAAAAATAGATTGAATCAGTAATCAAAAACTATTCATAAAGCAATTGCCAGGCTCATGTCTGCCTTTCTGGCTATTGAGTCCTTGTTGACAGTACCAGTGAATGTTCCTCTTCAGTGTTATGTTACATGGTGCCATAGTACATAAATTTTGACTAAACTAATACTGTTTTTCCAATAAATTCTGTTGTTTTTAGTGTGTGACTCTGCAAAACATACGTTTTTTGTTTTTCAGGTTTTCTTTTAAGACCATATAAATACCTATATCTATCTTCTAGAATTTTTGTGAAGGCTAAGTCAGATGGTAAACATTCAATGCCTAAAACACTCCTGGTGTTCAATGAGCATTATTCAAGTTCTTAGGTATTATAAGGATGACTTTTTTTCTAATGAGATTTTTTGTCGTTGTTGATTTTTGGTTTCCTGTTTTCCACAATTGAGTATGTGTTACCCTAAAATTATAGAAACACATCATTTTGTAGCAATTCTCTTCATGAAGATAATGGATGTTTAACATTCGATGTCTTCTTTGGAGAAATATCTATTTAGTCGTTTGGCCCATTTTTTGATTGGGTCATTTATTTTTCTGGAATTGAGCTGCATAAGTTACTTGTATATTTTTGAGATTAATTGTTTGTCAGTTGCTTCATTTGCTATGATTTTCTCGCATTCTGAAGACTGTCTTTTTACCTTGCTTGTAGTTTCCTTTGTTGTGCAGAAGCTTTTAAGTTTAATTAAGTCCCATTTGTTAATTTTTGCTTTTATTTCCAATATTCTGGGATGTGGGTCATAGAGGATCCTGCTGTGATGTATGTCAGAGAGTGTTTTGCCTATGTTCTCCTCTAGGAGTATTACAGTTTCTGGTCTTAATCCAGAAACTGATCTTTAATCCATTTTGAGTTTATTTTTGTGTATGATGTTAGAAAGTGTTCTAGTTTCATTCTTTTACAAGTGGTTGACCAGTTTTCCCAGCACCACTTGTTAAAGAGATTGTTTTTTCTCCATGGTATATTCTTGCCTCCTTTGTGGAAGATAAGGTGTCCATAGGTGCATGGATTTATCTCTGGGCTTTCTATTTTGTTCCGTTGATCTATATTTCTGTCTTTGTGCCAGTACCATACTGCCTTGATGACTGTGGCTTTGTAGTAGAGCCTGAAGTCAGGCAGGTTGATTCCTCCAGTTCCATTCTTTCTCAAGAATGCTTTGGCTCTTCGAGGTTTTTTGTATTTCCATACAAATTGTGAAATTATTTGTTCTAGCTCTGTGAAAAATATCATTGGTAGCTTGATAGGGATTGCACTGAATCTATAAATTGCTTTGGGTAGTATACTCATTTTCACTATATTGATTCTTCCAATCCATGAACATGGTATATTTCTCCATCTATTAGTGTCCTCTTTGATTTAGTTTTCTATATAAAGGTATTTACAGATGGCTAACAAACACATGAAAAGATGCTCAACATCACTCATGATCAGAGAATGCAAATCAAAACCACAGTGAGGTACCATTTCACGCCAGTCAGAATGGCTGCAATCCAAAGGTCTACAAGCAATAAATGCTGGAGAGGGTGTGGAGAATAGGGAACCCTCTTACACTGTTGGTGGGAATGCAAACTAGTACAGCCACTATGGAGAACAGTGTGGAGATTCCTCAAAAAATTGCAAATAGAACTGCCTTATGACCCAGCAATCCCACTGCTGGGCATACACACCAAGGAAACCACCATTGAAAGAGACATGTGTTCACCAATGTTCATCGCAGCACTGTTTATAATAGCCAGGACATGGAAGCAACCTAGATGTCTACCAGCAGATGAATGGATAAGAAAGCTGTGGTACATATGTACAATGGAGTATTTCTCAGCCATTAAAAAGAATACATTTGAATCAGTTCTAATGAGGTGGATGAAACTGGAGCCGATTATACAGAGTGAAGTAAGCCAGAAAGAAAAACACCAATACAGTATACTAATGCATATATATGGAATTTAGAAAGATGGTAAAGATAACCCTGTATGCGAGACAGCACAAGAGACTCAAATGTATAGAACAGTCTTTTGGACTCTGTGGGAGAGGGTGAGGGTGGGATGATTGGGGAGAATGGCATTGAAACATGTATAATATCATATATGAAATGAGTCTCCAGTCCAGGTTTGATGCATGATACTGGATGCTTGGGGCTGGTGCACTGGTACGGGAAGGCAGGAGGGAGGGGGCTTCAGGATGGGGAACATGTGTATACCCGTGGTGGATTCATGTTGATGTATGGCAAAACCAATACAATATTGTAAAGTAATTAACCTCCAATTAAAATAAATTTATAATAAAAAACCCCACATTTGAAGTAAGGTAAGTTTATTACAAATAAGACATTATAGAAGCTTGGATTGAGATTTGAGGTTAATTAGAGTGAACTGTGAGAACACGGTAGGGTGAAAAATCTAAAGAGATTATCACATTAAACCCAACCCAACATGTAGGCCTGGAGTTGACAAGTCGGAGACAGCATGAGTTTTAGACACCATCACAGAGGGAAGATCTTTTCATCATAGAAGAGACAATGGTTTAGAAAATGCAAAAATCATCAAAACAATTGATGCCCTATTGACAAACAAGAGTGAAAATCCATTTTGGTCATGAAAATACTTTCTGCAATGTTTGGAAAACTTAAATGAAATTTTTAAGGAATAGAGAGAATGTGCTTCTGTGAGTACCTACAAAGAATTTTATTTGGCATTGGAAATGACTAAGAGGGGCCCAAAGATTTCAAATCTGCCTTGCTGGAGGGTAGGGCAAGCCTCGTCGTAGCTATTGAAATGTGTTGGTCTCTGAGGAGAGAGGTTCAATTCAAAAGTGTTCTGTGATCACCAAAACTCTTGAGGAGACATTCACAAATCTTTTATGCTGATTAAAACATCAGGGCTTCCCTGGTGGCTCAGATGGTAGAGAATCTGTCTGCAATTCAGGAGAGCTGGGTTTGATCCCTGGGTCATGAAGATCCCCTGGAGAAGGGAATGGCAAGCCACTCCAGTATTCTTGTCTGGAGAATCCCATGGACAGAGGAGTCTGGTGGGCTACAATCCATGGGGTTGCAAAGAATTGGACACAAGTGAGTGACTAACATTTTCATGTACACAGAACACACAATCAATACACAAAGTTCAGATGATGATACCGCTAAGCAGATTCAAGTCATGGCAAAATTAGGGAGAAATGTACCAAAATTGTGGACTCTAAGTTTTACCTATATTTTACAAGAGAAACTAAACACTTCAGTCTTTAAGAATATTGTCCACTTAAACTTCATATATGACTTCTCTCACTTTTCAAGGCATTACTTTAAAAATAAAAATATATTTAGTTTGAGGGCATGTCCTATTAGTTTCGATACTAGAAAGTTTATTTTGTCCTTTGTTTAGTTGGTTTTGTAAATTAACCATATTCCTGCATTAGTCTCAATCTCACCAACAACCCAGGCTAACACTAGATTAGAGTATTAAAAAAAAGCTAACACTAGATTCAGAGTATCTGTGAGTACTTTACATAATGATGGAAACCAAACCAGGAAAGTCTACCCATCCAGCCACAGTAAAAGAAATGCAATGGTTGCCAAAGAAAGTATGTGAGCATACACTGGCAAAGACAAAGGAAGGGTGGTGGGTCCCAACGGTCCCAGGCCTGAGAGCCAAGAACTCAGAGTCTTTCTCATCTACTCTCCCAGGTGGGAACTGGAGAACCAGGGCTCATGCCTACATCATCTGTTAGCATCATTCACTTGGTTATGCTGCCATCTGAGGAATCCTCCGCTTGTGCCTGACCCTGACCACATTCCCCTACTCTTCATGACATAACCTTGAAGAAACAGAAGAGAAGGAGATAGGTTGTCCTCACAGGACAAAAATTTTGAATTGAGTCTGGCTTTTTCAGTCTCCCTGCAAAGGGAAGTTTTGACTTTGCCCATCTGACTCCTTCCTGCAATCTCTGAGAAATGATCTAAAGATGCTCAAGCCACTTTTTGGACCAAAGTGATAAGAAACAAGGCTGACAGGGAGCAGGCAATCAACTCAGAGACATAAAGAAAAGTAGAGGCTTACAAAAATCAAGAGGGGAGCCAGGGCTGGGAACAGAAGGGTTCAGGAAAGGGATTTGGGGGGATTTAAAGAGAGACACTGGAGCGACACTGCAGGAGGGTGTTTGGGAAAGACAGGGAACATATATTTGTATGGACAAATTCTGACTTAACCATGATTTGACTTATAATTTCTAGACTTCGCAGTGGTGCAAAAGTGATACACATTTAGCAGAAACCATGCTTTGAGTTTTGAATTTCGATTTTTTTCCTGGGCCAGTGATTGTAGTACGTCCTCTTTAGTGATGCTGGGCAGTGGTCCACAGCTCCCCATCAGCCATAAGATCATGAGGCTGAACAATGGACACACCAACAACCCTTCTGCCCCAGACGACCATTCTATTTTTCACTTTCACTATAGTCTTTGATAAATTATATGAGATATTCAACACTTCACTATAAAACAGGCTTTATGTTGGCTGATTTTGCACAACTGTAGGTTAATGTAGGTGTTCTAAGCACATGTACAGTAGGCTAGTCTAAACTATGATCTCCAGTAGATTTGGTGCATTAAAGGCATTTTGACTTGAGGTATTTTCAACTTGATGCTGCTGCAGCTAACTCGCTTCAGTCATATCCAACTTTTTGTGACCCTATGGACTGCAACCCTCCAGGCTCCTCTGCCCATGGGATTTCCAAGGCAAGAATATTGGAATGGGTTGCCATTTCCTTCCTCAGGGGATCTTCCCAACCTAGGGATCGAACCTGTGTCTCTTACATCTCCTGCATTGGCAGGGGGGTTCTTTACCACTGGCACTACCTGGGAAGCTTGGTGCGTTAAATGTATTTCAACTTATGATATTTTCAACTTACATTGTGTTTGTTAGGATATAACCCCGCCACAAGGTGAGGAAGATTTGTATGCTACTTTAAGTCTATATATCTGGATCCTTTTCATCATCTTAGAAAAATCTGACTAAAGACTTTGAGTAAAGATAAAAATTAAAGAAATATTTACTGGCTGTTTTGATCTTCCTTTGATCAGAACATTGCTCCAAGACAGAGCCATGTGGGTCTCCAGGTTAACAAGCTGGTACTGGAGATAGATAACAAAGACCTGAGTTATGTTAGTGTTTAGTGAAAACAGTTATGTTTAAAGTTAGTGTTTAGTGAAAACAGCTGAGTTTCTCAACCAGTGGTTTCTCCACTTCCACAGCTTCAGTTTATTTATATCCTGCTTCACTTAGAGAATTGCAAGTCCCCTTTCTTCCATCTTCCTGTCCATCTGTCCTCATTCTTGTTCTATAGCATAGTCTAACTAGGCATCTTAGCAATTTCCTGTCCAACTCTCTTCATTTACCACCTCAGTGGACCTCAACATGAGATGATTGCACTATTTCAACAGCTCCCCAGGGCTCTCTGTGCATCTGCCCTAGAGGTTCTCTTGGGAGAAACTTCAGACTGTGGTTTGGCCGAGTTGCAAGCAGCAGGGTTTTTGGAATGTTAGGCATATGGAGATATCAGCTTTTTTCCCAAGGATGGTCTTTAAACTCAAAAGGACATCTGGGATTCCAACCAAATAGGCAAAGTAAAAATTTGATAAAGTAGTAGGAAAAAAATCTGTTAGAGTTTAAAAAGTATTCCTGTTGAGGTACTTCTTTGGTCAGTTTACTGGGCAGTAAGAATTGTTCCTGCCAGAACATACACAGCTAGATTGCTGCAAAGTAGCTGGAGAGCTGTCCTACCCAGGGCTGGTCCTGGGACGCACTTCCCGAGAGACAGTTCAGGCTGTCCTTAAAGGAGGGGGTCCTCTGGTCTCTGACATGACAGGACCTAATATCTCACAGGGCAGAAGCTGAGCTGTTGCCCCTGAGAAATGACCTACCTTCTGGGAGCCAAGCTCAGCTCCTGTGCTCAAGCCAGTCCTCACCACTTTCCACATGCAAACGTGCACTCAACTCCACCACCCATTGTTTAAGGGTGATTTAAAGAGTTTAAAACTCCTGGAAAAATAGACCTATCTCCTCACATATTTTTGTTTGGAAGTAATTTTGACTAATCTCAGTATGTTATAAAGGTTAAGAAAATTAAATGGGGGCTAAAACCCTGGAGACCTGAGTCAGTCAAGCCCTCATCTAATCTGCCCACAAATATTCCTTGAAAACCCATAAGGTGTCAGGCAGTGAGGCCTTTCTGGAGGCTACAGATACAGCGATGAATGGACATGCATAGGATGCCCTGCCCTCTGGGAGGATACAGACTAGTGAGGGATTTAGCTAAGTTAATGGGTATACATAGTGCATACATACCATGTACCATAAGCCTCAAGAACACCTTACGTGAGTCAGGATGGGAAGGACCAAATGGACTAGTGTTAAGGGAGGCATGATAAACCGAGATGTCTGGTGTTTACATTTCTGTGCAGTCAGATCTCAGCAGAGTTTATCATTGCAGCGTATTTAATGTTTTATTGTATTTTACATCTTTATTCACCCACACATGCATGTTATTTTCCAGATATTAGCATGCAATCATTTATTCATTCAGTACTCACTGAATGCCTCTTATGAGCCAGGCACTACACTAACATACCAGGGATTCTGCTGTGAAAAGGGGATTGAGATTTTCCTGGGAAATAGTTTCTAGAGGCCTCAAACTCAGACTGTGCAGATAAGTGAAGCCAGTTCAGTTGACTAAAGTAGGGATGATGAAGACTCACTAACCCTGACAGAGGCTTCTCTGTCTATGGTGTTAAAATTCAGCTTATTAAGCAACACTGAGTCACTGACAGGTTACCAGTGGGAGGCTGCAGCAGGATCAAGAGAAGTAGCTGTTTCACACTTAGAATACAGAGGGGGTGTCTATGATGCAGCTTCTGGAGGAATTTTAAGTCCCACAGACAAACATGGGGATAGTAGAAAGACAGGAGTTCTGGGGCCCAAGCAGCTCTAATCCAGCTGTCTACAGTTGGCCCTGAATCTTCATTGTCAACTATAAAGAAAGGGTCAGTGAATGCAAATCAAAACTACAATGTGGCACCACCTCAAAATGGCCAATGGGCCATCATAAAAAATCTATAAATAATAAATGCTGGTAAGGGTGTGGAGGATAGGAAACTCTCCTATGCTGTTAATGGGGATGTAAATCGATGCAGCCACCTTGGAAAACAGTAGGGAGGTTCCTTAAAAAAACTAAAACTAGAACTACCATATGACCCAGCAATCCCATTCCTGGGCATAAATCTGGAGAAAACTCTAATTTGAGAAGATACATACACCCCAATAGCAGCATTATTTACAAGAGCCAAGACATGGCAATAACCTAAATATCCATTGACAGGTGAGTGGATAGAGAATGGTACATATATACAATGGAATAGTACTCAGCCATAAAAAAGAATAAAATAATGCCATTTGCAGCAACATGGAAGGACATAGAAACTGTCATACTAACTGAAGTAAGTCAGGCAGAGAAAAACGAATACCACATGATATCACTTATATGTGGAATCTCAAATAGAATGCTAATGAACTAATCTACGAAACAGAAATAGACTCATGGACATAGCAAATAGACTTGTGGTTGTCAGGGGGAAGGGGAGGGGGGAGGGAAGGATTGGGAGTTTGGATTAGCAGATGCAAACTATTATATATAGAATGGATAAACAACAAAGTCCTATTGTATGGCACAGGGAACTATACTCAATATCCTCTGATAGACCATAATAGAAAACAATCAGTGGTATTGGCAGTGTACATGCGCTCAGCCCTGTCTGACTCTGCAACCCCCCGAGTCCTCCGGGCTCTACTGTGTGTGGAATTTCCCAGGCAAGAATATCAGAGTGGGTTGCCATTTCCTACTCCAGGGGACCTTCCTATCCCAGGGATCGAACCTGCGTCTCTTGCATCTCCTACATTGGCAGATGGATTCTTTACCAGTGTACCACTTGAAAAGAATTAGTGAAAGAAAATATATATTGTCTATATGTGTGTGTCTATAACTGAATCACTTTGACACACAGTAGAAATTAACAGAACAGTGTAAATCAACTATACTCAATAAAATACATTTTAAAAAGATAAAGCATCACTGTATCACCTTTTCCCAAGGTCTTACTTCTCCCCACTTACCTGATAAGATTATACACCTGGGAGCTGAAGCAACTTCACTTTTATGCCCTTAATGTAAGCTTCCAGTGAAAGAAGAAATTCATTAGAAAAACATAAAGTATAATTAAGATTATGATGCTGCTTACTGCAGGAAGAAATATAAAGCAATGGAAAATCTTCTCCAGGTAGAGGACAAGGAGAACTCCAGACTCTGAGAGTGGCGTTGAAGGAGGATCCATCAGAGCTCCTGGTTATAGAGGGGAGGTGCAAGCTCTGCACTGTGAGGAGAGGAATGAGGTGGGACTTTACATCCAGGAGGAACAGAGAGGCAGCCCCAGGACAAAGCACATGCTGTGCCCCAGAGCAGTGGTCCAGACCATGGGACACAAACAAGCTATCAGTTGCCCAGGGAAGACAGGCTGGCTGCACATAGCCAGGGCTCAGCTGTGGGACACATGGGCGTAGGGAAGTGCCAGGGGATGGCAGAGCCCTGGCAAGGGCCACAGGTCCACTTCCCAATGCCTCTCATCCTGACTACTGTGGGAATCAGAACAGTCCTGATGCAGAGGGAAGAAGCCCATGGCTGGGAGCAGAGGTGGGGAGCCTCCCTCACTTGCGGTTGTGGCCAAGGACGTCGGCAGGGTCAGCAGCAAGGTAGGGTACCCCCATGAGCCGTGTGGGATCCTCTGGATGAGGGATGATGACATGATGGTGACATGTGCTGCTGAAAAGCCCCAGCTGCCACCCCTTGCTCAGGGGAAGTAATCTTAGAAATGTGGTTTACACACACGATCTTCTGTAAGACCCACATCACAAACAAAACAAGTGCACTGAGCACTTTCTCCACTTTCAGAGAGTTTTCTGGAGACTTTCCTATCCCTTGATGTCAGAGTAGCATTAGCCAACCTGGGCATGTATTTCCCACCCCATCTCGTGGTGGTAAACTTCCAACTGCCTCCCACTTGTGAAGGGAAAAGAGCAACATGGGTTTTCACGAGTAATTGGTTTGATATGTAGTACGTTGGAAAATAGCTATACATTCCATTAGAAAATTACATACATTTGCACAAGAGACACATTTTGGATGAATACATAAAGCTTAAAAGTAACTAAATAATCACTCCATACTGTGTTGGCAAAGGGGCTTCCCAGGTGGCACTAGTGGTAAAGAACCTACTTGACAATGCCAGAGACATAAGAGACACAGGTTCAGTCCCTGGGTTGGGAAGATCGCCTGGAGAAGCTCATGACAACCCACTCCAGTATTCTTGCCTGATGAATCTCGTGGACAGAGGTGCCTGACAGACTATAGTCCACAGGTTCGCAAAGTCAGACATGACTGAAGCAACTTAGCATGCACATACTGTGTTTGCAAAGATATAGTTTTTCTAAAAAGATCTAGGTATAAAGTGAAACCTGAATAAATAATGTTTGGTGGATATAGGATTGTTGCTGTGTATTTATATTTGCATTTGAAAACCAAACTCTTGGGTAGCTTATAGTCCAAACACAGCCTTTCAATAGAGGTGCACTCTCAGGTCAATTGCCATATCAGTATTGTGTTAAGCAAAGGTGTTATTAAGTAAACACACATCACTTTTCCTCCCTGCAAAAGCCTCCAGTTGCTTTTTTAACATTAGCTTCCATATCTTGCTCATTTGCCTTTAAAGCACTGCTACAGCATTTTCTGTTTCTTTGCAGAACTGATTGCAGTGCATGGAATATTTAGAGGTTAGCATCAAATTTTATCAGGAATCGTTTTTCATGAGGAATGAAAACATCATCTCTCCTTTATACCCTTGTTGTAAATTCTGAAGTGCTGCCTAAAGCAATTTATATCCATGGTTTCTTCTATGTTTGAACAAGGGTAACTATACACTGAGTTGGGAATACCTTTCTCCATACATTTCATAGTTTCTATTCTTGGGTACTAGCTAGCTTATTCTGCTTTACAATACTTCTCTTAGCAGATTCCTCGGATTTACCACTTATAAACAGAGTAATTTCCTCATACATATATTGACAGATCAACAGTCTCAAACAAGCAAGGAACAAACTTGCTACATATGTTCATCTCACCACAGATGCTTCCCCCCTCATTTTGGTGTTTTAAAGGCATCAAATATTAATAAATGCACTTGTGAATGTTCTTAACATATGTCTCTAAGATAACCTGATTTTGTACCAAAATTCATCTTCACTAGGTTTACAAAATCTTTATATAGGCAACTCTTTTTTAATAAAACAAATTCCTGTGGGTGACATAGTACCATAAGCACAGATTGCTAAAGACAGAGAAGCAAAAAGGTTGATCAGCGTGGTTTAGATTCAACTAACTACACTGAAAGTCTTATAGCCAAATAATTGCTATTTAAGAAATTCACAGCTGGGGGCAAGACCACAGTGGTATGGGCTGCTGACTCAAATGATGCTGAGACTGCGTATCTGGTAAACTGTCAGCCAAACTCATTGTGATCGACAGGCCAATGTTAATAGTCAGGTTAGGACCTGCTGAAGACTCATGGGCAGCATAAACATCAGCAGCCTTTCCTGCATTTAGAAAGGATAAATGATTTTCCCCCAGTGATGCTCTACAGAGCGATACTCTGAGAAACATAATGAACACACTTTCCTGAACAAAGTCAGCCCACCATACAATCAAAGTAAAGCAAGGCTTCAAGCAAATAGTTTATGGTAAGAAATGGGGATAATAGGCAGTTGTATTGAATTAAAAGCTCAAAGCTTGCAAACGAAAGACTCAATTTGCACCCCAGTTTCATATTTAGTAGTTGAGAGATCTTCTCCAGACCAATGTCCCAGGGAGAGTGTGGCCAGCCCTATCTGGCACACAGATGAGAAGTCACATCACTGGAGATTCGACTCCCCTCCTATGTTGTGTGTGAGATGATGCTTTGGCCACATTACCATTGAATTCCTGAACTAGGCCAAGCCGGTTCTTGATAAGTGGTGCACTTTACCTACTAGTGGGCTTCCCTTGTGGCTCAGCTGGTAGAGAATCTGCCTGCAATGTGGGAGACCTGGGTTCAATCCCTGGGTTGGGAAGATCCCCTGGAGAATGGAAAGGCTAACCGCTCCAGTATTCCAGCCTGGACTGGATAGTCTATGGGGGTCGCAAAGAGTCGGACATGACTGAGCGACTTTCACTTTCACTTTTAGCTACTAATAACAGGTTTCTCAGTGATGCTTGATTTATTTTATTTTCTGTCCTTCCCTGATGCATTCAAGATTACATGTAATGGAAATTGCATGGTAAGGGGGAAAGCATGGGGGTACAGAGTCCAGGGGTTTCTTAAACCCTTAGTCTGTGATCCAGAGCTTATCCGTCTTGTGATTCACTCCTTACATCAACCTTATCACCCTTAGTTTCTGAACGAGGAAACGAGGAAACACTTAAAAAGTTTGTATGGCTTGCCAAATTAACCGGTATTGGAAACAGCTAATAATTTGAATGCACATGATTTGATTCTACAGTCCTTGCTATGATCTGCAGCCCTCCTGTGAAACGGGGATCACAGTTGATACAGAAGGGCTGTGGGAACAGAAGTCAGCCATGTCACCCCAGACTAACCTAGGAGTTCATCCAAGACTTCTAGGGTCCCTGCAAACAAACATTTGGGAGATGAAAGCTAGACAAATTCCTTCTCTGTCTTTCCCTGAGATCCCTACTGAATTCATGCTCTTCCGAAGAGGAGCTGCCAGTGGACCCCGAATTAGGATGGGTCAGTTCTGCACACCAGGATAGCCACCACCAGCGGTGACAGAAAGGAAGGGCTGTTATGATTCAGGTAAGTAACAAGGACTTTTATTAAATAACAGAGATGATGTCACCCCATGAAAGCTCATGGCTATGAAACCTTTCCTCTTAGTGTCCATAGAAAAGAACCAGTCTTCATCTCTCTGAGTTTAGCTTTGGTTTAAACCTATGGGGTTAATAGTTTAAGCTGACTTTCAAAATTCCTTCTAAATCCTTGTGACACTGCGATCCTATCCATGTTTAATGATAACTTTTCTTTAGCAAACGTTTGAAAACAAGCCCTTTTATTATTAAACTTGCTGGGATCACCAGAAAAATTTTAAAGAGTAATGAAGTTTTGACCGAAATTTCCTGTAAGCAATCCCAAAATGTACATTTGTGTTTATGTACATAGGAACTAGCTTAATTCCAATCGAACTGGGTGAAAAGTATCCTAAGACACTCAAGATCTGGTAAATTGTATTTTGGTAACAGATGTTGTTGTGACAGTTTTAAAAACGTGATTACATTTGAATGTCAAGACAAGATGCAGCTTTGGTGGTGGAGTTTGAGATCTTTTATAACAAACACTGTCATTCTAGTCCTGTTATTGCAATGTATTGGTGATACTGGTATTGTTACTATTGTTTTTATGGATTATCAGTTTTGGGTGTTGCTTTTGAAATCTTCTGAGATTTTATTCTCAATGAAGATGTTTTCAATATGTAGGGGGAAAAAAAACTTTGGAGTAAAAGCTCTCTAGTAACTAGTCAGATTTTTTTTTTTTTAATCTCAAAATTTTCTAACTTATTTTTTTAAACGAATTTATATTGGAGTGTAATTGGGGCTTCCTTCATATGTCAGCTAATAAAGAATCTGCCTGCGATGCAAGAGACCACAGTTTGATTCGCTAGAGAAGGGATAGACTGCTCACTCCAGCCAGCATTCTTGGGCTTCTCTGGTGGCTCAGTTGGTAAAGAATTTGCTTGCAAAGCGGGAGACCTGGGTTCGATTCCTAGGTTGGGAAATCGAAGTTTTGACCGAAATTTCCTGTAAGCAATCCAAAAATGTACATTGATGTTTATGTACATAGGAACTAGCTTAATTCCAATTGAACTGGATGACAAGTATCCTAAAACACTCAAGATCTGGTAAATTGTATTTTGGTAACAGATGTTGTTGTGACAGTTTTAAAAACGTGATTACATTTGAATGTCAAGGCACGATGCAGCTTTGGATCCCATCCTAGAGGAGGGGATGGCAACCCACTCCAGTATTCTTGCCTGCAGAATCCCGTGGACAGAGGAGCTGGCGGGCTACAGTCCAGGGTCACAGAGAGCTGGACACAGAGTGACCAAGCACAGCACAGCTGATTTACAGCATTGTGTTAGTCCCTGTTGTACAGCAAATGAGTCAGTTCACATAGACCCACCCTTGTTTAGACTCTTCCTGTAAATGTCATTACAGAGTATTGAGTAGAGGTCCTTGTGCTATACTGCTGCTACTGTTTGATCACTGAGTGGTACCTGACTCTTTGTGACCCCATGGACTGTAGCCCACTAGGCTCCTCTGTCTATGGGATTTCCTAGGCAAGAATACTGGAGTGGGTTGCCATTTCCTTCTTCAGGGGATCTTCCGGACCCAGAGATTGAACCCACATCTCCTGCTAGGCAGGCAGATTCATTACCTCTGAGCCAACTGGGAAGTTCCCTGTGCTATACAGTAAGTTCTTATCAGCTATCTATTTCATCTATAGTAATGTGTAGATGTCAAATCACAATCTCCCAATTTATCCCCTTCTTTTAAAATAAAATCATTTATTAATATTTAATTCTAACTAGGGAAGGTTAATGGGCTTGTCATTGTGGTTGTGGTGGTTTAGTCACTTCTTTGTCTCCAACTCTTGTGACTCCATGAACTCATCAACTCTCAGGTATGAATACTGAAGTGGGTTGCCATTTCCTTCTCCAGGGGTTCTTCACAACCCAAAGATTAAACCTAGATCTTCTCCATGTCGGCAGGCTCTTTACTGGTGAACCACCAGGGAAATGTAATACAGAAATAAAGATAATCGATTGTACTTGGAAGGAGTATGTACACAGGTCAGCTTTTCCAGCTTCACGGGAATGGTAATAATTTAGGGGCTGGTTTGCAAATCAGTGGAGGCATACAGTTGTTTTCCTTGACATGGATGTGAACAACCCACAATATTTACAAATGTGCTTTTTTGATTTAGGGCATTGACAACCTTTGTTAAAATGCAAATATTAATTGATGTTCTGATGTTTTAACTGTTGTTGACATTCATACCTTAACTCAAATGCACATATAATGTTTATTTAGTAATAGACCCTGCTTTTAGGAGGACATTTTACATGGGCTATATCCTGTCAGTTTGAATGTGTGTGGAGTAAAGAAAGGTCTGCAGTGTGAAGGGTTTCCTGGTGTTGAAGGATTCAGGTTGGACATTCAGTAGAAGGATGGTAGTTGGGATGAACATACTCTCTCATTTTCATGGACAAGGTGTAGATGCTGGAAGTGATACAATGCAGAGAGGAAGTGCAATGAGGCCTAATCTTATCTCCTTTCCCTGGAGTAACTCAGTGCTTTTAAATATAAACATGTCAAATAGTCACTGCCCTCACCCAGGAAACTGATCTATGTTCCCCGTAGTGATCTGGTGTCTTTCTCCCTAGAACTTGGACTCATTGATTCTAACTTTGTCTCCTTAGACCACACAGAACTTGGTTTAGAGTCAAAAACATGGAGAATTTGGCTTTGTTTTTGTAGAGAGAAGCAGCAAAGACATGTTTAAAAGATATTCAAAGAACGCTGGAATAAAAAGAATCTCCATTTGTATTCATCCAGCTGCTCATAATGAATAACTGCCCCAGCTGTGTCCACCACTGTGTAGGTCAGTATGGCTTTTGAGGACCTGAGAAAGTGATGGTGTGTCTATAAAAACTCAATAGTGTTGGTAAAAGTTCCTATTTCTTCCCAGGTTTTAAGGAAATGGTGGAGAGGGGTGACTATTTCAGAATCTCAGGCTCGAGTCATGGGGCCAGAGTGCCTATGCCCAAAAGAGAATGGAAAGTTTATTGGACTGATCTCAATCCAGGTTTATTTCTGTAGAGACATGATGAAAGATTCTGTCTCATCCTGGTTCAAAAATTTAAATAAATTGACTTACAAAAACACATCAATGGCATATTAATCAGATTCATAACTTAAAAAATTAGAAAGAATAATTAATATATTGACTAAAGAAGCAGGTTTCAAAAAGAACTTTAAAAGACTGGAATGTTTGGGTAAGTAGAAAATAAAGACATGTAAGAGGTCTAAAGACAAAGTTATGTGTTTGGGTTCAGAAGTCAAGTTGCACATTTCTAGGATAGGGGACATTTGGCTTAGCCGACTGTGAGCTCAGTGAATAAGAGCAGATGTGTTCACTAAGAAAGCTCCTGAGGTTTAGGCTGGGTTTATAGAAAGTGCCTAAGTGGTCTTGCTGGAATTTTGTGTTGATTAGACCTCAACAGGAATCATCTGTTCAAGGAGAGTTAAAGAGCTTCCTGTTGGGGCTCCAGAGGGAGGTGTTTGGAATAGCTTAGTGGTCTAGGAATCAGAGCCCACCCATGTCATTGGAGAATGGGATGAAGGCTTTGTTAGGAGGCATATCATGAGGGGCCCTTGAGTACACTATTTGCTCACAGAAAATGGACTCCATTTCTTTTGGGTGATGTAAGGAGGTAAAATGGGAACCCATGAGTCCAAGTTTTAGGGATAAAACTATTGGCTCACTACTAGGAATGTTATAGATGAGGAGGAGGCAGCTTCTTGGGTGGGGGAAGTGGTTATTTGATGTGTTTATCCTTAAAGGCACTGAGTTACTCCAGGAAAACCAAAAATCCAAGGAAAAAGGCAGTCTTTGGCAATGGTGTTTTCCATTGTTAGAGGTGGTTTGAAATAGTCTGAAAGATCAATTTTCAGGGATGTGGTTATATCTGGGGGCCATTTATGCCCTCCCATCCTGAATTTCTGGGAGATTTTTCAAGCGGAGAGTCTGAAAAAAGGTAATTGCTAAACCGTGTTTAAGGAGAAAGAGTCCCTTTCATGTAATTTGTTCCTGTGATCATTCTCCTAATTTTGATCTAGTGAGAAACCACAATCTTCATGTGTAAATAAACTTTCTTTGACATTTGCAATGCACAATTCTATCTCTCAAAATACATATAGATGTTGTAGCATTTGAAGCACTCCTGAACGTTTCCAAGCCAGATCTCAGAGCTCTCCTTCACTTTCTGCACATTATTTGCCTCTTTGTAGCCACACTCCACTTGGAACAGAGCTCTGAAAGGTAAAACGTTGACTTTACAAATGAGGAAAGAGTCTATAAACTATACCTCAGTGACAATGGCTTAAGTTCTGTGCACAGCATTTCACTTGATGTTGAAAAGACCTCACCACAGGGCACAACACAATAATTTTAGAATTCTCTACTACTGCAGAAAAGAAGGGAACAGTGTGGGAGTGAGATTTCTTTCTGAGGAGGGAAGAAAAACCAAAGGAGGAAGGAAAAATAAAAATGCTTCTCAAGAACTTAGAGAATTGAAAAAGTGAGAAATACTGAGTGAGACAGGAATGAAATAATAGGAAATCATTCCAGGAGCTGAAAAGCACTAAAGCTTTTTAAGATGCCCTTCCAAGATGGGGGATATATTCTGAGTCCAAAGCTTATCTGTTTTTTTGTGTAGTGTGGTTGCTGAGGTGAGTGAAGTGGTCATAAGATTTCTTATCCATAAAGTGGAGGAGAAACTTTGGTGTTAGGAATCTCATCTGAAAGGTACTGAACTTAAAGACTATTAGCAACCAGTTCCTCTGAGAAGCCATATTCCATCATGTTCTCCTCTCAATAACCTGGCTGCTAATAGCTTCCGCTTAATAATTGCCTTTATAACTTTTTCAAGAGTCTAAAGAAAGGGTAGAGAAAAGCATGTGAGGACTCAAAATTCCTCTTCATAAATATTTTCTAGCTGCTGTTAGTCATCGTCACCTCCTTCTCATCGCACAGCACCTCCTTCAGTGTCCCGCACACATGCACAGTCACAAAATGCTTTTGTTGACTGATTCTGCAGAAGGTAAAAGCCTATTGCCAGGACAGCTTGTTCACATTCAGAGTTTTGCCTCAAAATATAGCCTTCGGTTAAATTCACTGGGGAAAATGCCTGTGGCCGGCAGTTCAGGCAAAGATAAAAAATCTTCAACTTGCTGAAGATTGAACGTGGGTTGGGTTTTGGTCAGCCTTGAGCTGGGAAGTCTCTTGGAACTAGTGACTACTTAAAAATTGTCTCTTGGGTATGGAAGGTTTTCCCTTCTCACTTCAGGGAGAGGGAACATGTCTCCCCAGGGACAGGCAAGCTCTACGATGTGTGAGTGTGTGTGCGTGTGAGAGAGAGAAACAGAAAGAAGGGAGAAAGAGGGGAAGCATATTTTGGCTTTTAAGGGTCAATTTCTGTCTGTGTCTGCAACAGAGGTCAAGTTTCTCTGACCACTGGTGAGATGGACAAGCTTTAATCACTTCTTTCAAATGAAGGCATTGTCAGATTTCCCTCCAGGCTTCTGCAGAAATGATCTCAACACAGGGAGGCCTGAGAGAACTCTTTCCAGAAATTATGGTGATGACCTTGTCATTTGAGTTAGAAAGGGTTAATGAATGTCCCCCTCCTCCTCATTCCTAGGGAAGAGGCCCCGGTATCACTGAGTGGTCTCTGTCACTGGCACCTCCAGTAGAAACTCCCATACTTACACTGGAGATATTCCCATTGATATTCCTTTCAGTGAGTTGGAAAGCAGATACTTCCCCAGTTCTTCAAGGTTCCAGTTTCCAGAGCCTCTTGATTCACCATCTTCAGAAAATGAAGCATAGTCTCCTGTGCGGTGGCCTGAGAGTTTGGGTGCCCACAAAGCAGAGCAACAAGGCCCAACAAGGCCTTCAGGACTGCCGTGACCCGGCACAGAATGCTGATGCCCCATCACCTGGGACCAGCCTGTGGTTCAGGGTCTGTATAAACTGTGATTCAGGGTCATCTACCCAGGCAAGGTAGAGACAGATCGGATGATCTATCCCCACTCCTGTTTCCTGTTGATTAGAGAAGTGCCCCAATCTCCCCTCTCCTGTGTTAAGCTTCCTGACTTTTGAGTTGTGTGTGTGTGTGTGTGTGTGTGTGTGTGTGTGTACCAAGTAGCATCCTGCAACCCTGCACCAAGCAGAGAGGCTCCAAGGCAATAGGCTGAGGGGTGTGAGTTTTGCCATAAGGTAGAGTGCTGGAAGACTGCACTAACCTAAGTGGGTCAGATGATCCCTCAGCAGCTGGAGCAAGGAGATGGATGAGGCTCAGAGGAGCTCAAGTGTCAGGAGAAGCATCAGATAAGGACCAGGGCAGGAGACAGGATTCCACACAACAGCTGTTTAGCTTTTTCAGTCCCTTTCATGCCCCTTCTTTCTGGAGACTCAGGTGTTCCTGATTCCTGCAACTTCCTGCGGTTCTGCTGGGACTCTTGCTTCTCCTCTGGGCTGAGCAGTCTCCTCATTGTGAATCCATTCCCATCCCCCTACTTTTTCCATCATACAGAAGGAGTAGGGGCAACAGATGCTTCCTACTTTCAGTGAACATAGCATTTTCCTTTTCTTCTTCTGGGATAACCAGTCATTCTGGTTTGCCCTGATTGCCCTAAACTCAGCAACTGAAAGATCATTGTTTCAGGAGACTTCTCAGTTCTGGGCAAAACAGCCTGGTGATCAACTTATATTGCTTTGAAGTGAATTTTTTTTTTTGGTTTTTCAGAAAAGGGGCATAAATGCCTTTACTTGAACATCTTAATCTGAAAGTCCTTTTAATCTCATTATTCATGAAGATTTTTATCTTTTTCTAACTTTTTACTAGTAACTTGGAGTGGGGAGAAACCATTAGGGACAGCTAGGCAGACACAATTGTAAACCACAACCAGAGAGACAAACATATGAATTACCAAAGGTATAATTTGCCTAAAAAATAATTATCAGTAGATATATTGACATCTGAGGCTATATTAAAAACTGTTTCACAGAAAGAAGATTTTGCTTTGTGAATCAAATTATCCTTTAGATATAATGATCTTGTGAAATGACCTTGAAGCTAAAAGTTCCATATTAATGCTTACCATTAAATATAGATATTATTAATTTTTTATAAACCATATTTTTTAGGGTGCTCCAGAGAACCTCCAACCAATCAACATGCACAGATATATACGTGTGTTTGTGTGTGTGTGTGTGTGTGTGGAGAGAGTGAGAGAGGGGTTAATTTATCATAATGAACTGGCATGCGCCATTATGGAAACTGACAAGTCTCACAATCTTCTGTCTGCAATGCAGAGACCCAGGAATCCAATGGTAGGTATTTCCATTCTGAGTCTGAGACCTGAGAACCAGGAGAGCCATTGGTATACATTCCTGTCCAAGGGCAGGAGAAGACAGTGGTCCTAGCTCCAGTGTCAGGCAGAGAGGAAGAATTTCCTTCCTTCCCAGTTCTGTTCATATGCCTGACAGGCTGGAGGATACTCACAAACATTGGAGGGGCAATCTGCTTTACAGTTTACAGATTCAAACGCTAATACCCTCATGGATATACTCAGAAATCATATTTAAACAGCTGTCTGCCACCCTGTGGCCAAGTCAAATTGACACATAAAATTAACCATCACATTTCCACATTGCTTTACGCGCCACGACATCTTTGCATTGTCTTCAAAAATTTCTCCTTTATGAACAATTTCCGGCACTGTGCCCTTGCCTCAAGAAGAAAGTCAATGATGGTGATGACTCTTGGACTCCAAAGCCAGCCAGGTCTTATATTATGCCTTGGCAGTGCATTTTAATTTTAAAAGCAATTTTGAAGAAATTTTTATTGCCTTATTTGAAGAAAAAAAATTAATGCAGTATTTTCGGGAAGGTTCAAGACAATAATAGTCATCAGTATCTTAAGAAGAATCTCTTTTTGCAATATTGATATAAGTTTTCATTTACCCCTACCATGATAATAATTTGATTTAAAGAGGATTGGTATTCCTGATATGTTAATTCTTATGAATTATGGCTTAATTCTAGCCATCTTATTTGTAAATTCAGATTCATGAATTATTTTTAAGAAAATAACATGTATCCTTCTTAATTTTTGATTCCCCCTTTTATGAAGTCTTTTTTAAAAATGAAGTCTTTATCTCTTTATTAAATTTTGTACCTTTTAAGATGTTCTATCCAATAGGCATTGTTTATGTTAATCTGACCTTTACAAGGACAATTTATTGATGTATTGATCCTGCCAAATATGGGGTAATATTGCTAGATGCTTTTTATCATCCTATTGTTTCCAAAACAGGATCTTATTTTCAAATAAGCTAACTAAGTAAGTTTTCTTTCAGTTTTACTAAGATATACTTGACATCCAGCATTATATAAATTTAAGGTGTACAGCTTAATAAGTTACATATATCATGATTATCAAAATAAGTTTAGTGAGTAAGTTTAGTAACATCAATCATGTCATGCAGATATAGCACTGAAGAAATAAGAAAAAAAAAAACAACCTTTTTTCTTGTGTTGAGAACTCTTAAGATTTACTTCTTAACAGCTTTCAGATATCATATGCAGGCAGTATTAATTATACCCAGGGAATTCTCAGGTGGCACTAGTGGTAAAGAACCTGCTTGCTTTCCTACAGGAAAACTGAGAGACACCAATTTGATCCCTGGGTTGGGAAGATTCCCTGGAGGTGGTATGGCAATGCCGCCATTGTTCTTGCCTGAAGAATCCCATGGACAGAAAAGCCTGGCGGATCACTGTCCCTAGGGTCACAAAGAGCTGGACACGACTGAAAGGAGTTAGCATGTACATGCACGCACCTTACATCCCTAGTACTTTTCTATCTTATAACTGGAAGTTTGTGCCTTTTGATACCTTCCTCCAATTCCCCTTCCCCCCACCTCCTGCCTCTGGCTACCACAAGTCTAATCTCCTTTCCTATGAGTTTATTTGTTTCAATTCAGTTCAGTTCAGTTGCTCAGTCAAGTCTGACTCTTTGCAATCCCATGAACCGCAGCACACCAGGCCTCCCTGTCCGTCACCAATTTCCGGAGTCTACCCAAACCCATGTCCATTGAGTTGGTGATGCCATCCAACTGTCTCATCCTCTGTCATCCCCTTCTCCCTCTGCCCTCAATCTTTCCAATCATCAGGGTCTTTTCCAATGAGTCAGTCCTTTGCATCAGGTGGCAAAAGTATTGGAGTTTCAGCCTCAATATCGGTCGTTCCAATGAACACACAGGACTGATCTTTAGGATGGACTGGTTGGATCTCCTTGCAGTCCAAGGGACTCTCAAGAGCCTTCTCCAACACCACAATTCAAAAGCATCAATTCTTCTGTGCTCAGCTTTTGTTATAGTCCAACTCTCACATCCATACATGACCACAGGAAAACCATAGCCTTGACTAGATGGACTTTTGTTGGCAAAGTAATATCTCTGCTTTTTAATATGCTGTCTAGGTTGGTCATAACTTTTCTTCCAAGGAGTAAGCGTCTTTTAATTTCATGGCTACAGTCACCATCTTCAGTGATTTTGGAGCCCACGAAAATAAAGGCAGCCATTGTTTTCCCTGTTTCCCCATTTATTTCCCATGAAGTGATGGGACCAGATGCCATGATCTTAGTTTTCTGAATGTTTGGACTTACCTATTTTGCATTTGGAAGTTTGCACTTCTTAATCCCTCTCACCTATTTCCTTCCTTCTAAATAAGATAATTAATTATACGTAGCAAAATTTTCTAAGAAATTTCAAACACTTATATTTGTAAGTTATATTTCTTATTTTATAATTGCCTTGATCTCATTATCATTCTTAAATGACTTTGATATTTAATTGTGACAGCAATATACCTGGAACCCTTTAGTTTGCAGACATTGTGGATGAAAAAAAAAAAAAAAAAAACAAAACAGCAAGAATGGGAAGCCCTGCAGACAAATAGCAGTAAAAATCCATAGAGACGTTGCTGTGTCTTGAGTTTCTTCATCAAATCCCATAAAATGGATAAAAGCGATTTTGTAACCCCATAAAACAGTTCCATTAATCAAATCCATTTAATTCGGTAACATCCTCTAGGTCTTTATCTTAATTTTATTTCTGAAGTAAAATGAAGAAAACTTTATGGTTATTGTTCTAATAGGCCTGTTTGATCTTGGCTTGCAGAGGCAAATTTATTTCCTTTAGAATTTTGCATCTTTTATCTATTTTATGGGATTTGATGAAGAAACAGAAGACACAACAATGTCTCTACGGATTTTTTACTGCTGCTTGTCTGCAGGGCTCCCCATTTTTGCTGATTTTTTTTTTCATCCACAATATCTGAAGACTAAGGGGTTCCAGGTATATTGCTGTCACAATTAAATATCAAAGTCATTAAAAAATGATAATGAGATCAAGGCAATTTTGTTGTTGTTCGATGTTGGAATACAGAGAGATGTTGGATTCACCAGTAAAACAGCAACAGAAAAGTGCTCAATAATAGTGACAGAGGAACAGTTGGTGATGGGAAGTACCTTGCCTGGAGCCTCATGAAAAGCAAGGATTTATTTCCCCTTTACCTGATCTTAACTTCATTTCCAATAGACTATATCATTAGGTGTTAAACAAAACACGGGTTCTGATTCACACATCCTACAATGTATAGCCTTCCCAGAAGTAATTTTTTCTCCCAAGTGACTGCATTGGAAAGTTAGCAGCTGACCAAAAGTCAGATACCTCACAGATGAGCCATTGCCTACTAAACAGCATGAAAAATTCTAAATGGCATGGAAAATTTTATTCAAACCAGGACAAATAAAACCACCTTGATATTCTATCTTTGGAACCTGAAATAGGTGAGTAACACGTATCTTATAAATGACCCTCACCTTTAAAAAATACCTTTTAGCCTGTGGTTACTATAAAATTTATAATTATACTTATCAAGAGAGAATAGACAATCCAAAAAAATATTATATTATTTATCAGTATATAGTACCTATTATTTCAGTAGAGAAAATAAGGATTATTTGACAATCAATAATATTTACTATTTTCCATAGTAGATTATTCAATGAATATTGCCAGTATAGTCTCATGCTTGTGATATTGCAAATAATATAATTGTTATAAGAGAAACTACTTCAAGACGCTGTTCAAAGGAACCACAGGGAAAGGCTCATGTAGAGCAGACTCCTGATTGATCCCATCCTGATGCTAACAGCCCTCCAGTTGTTGCAGCACTCTAGAAAAGTGATAGTAGGAAAAAGGCCTGGGCATTCAAAGCTATTAAAAAAAATACCCTCATCAAAACTGATATCTTTTGTCTGTGAAACAGACTGTTAAGAGGATAAAAAAATCAAATTACAGACTGAGATAAAATATTTGCAAGTCATGTATCTGAAAAAGGACTTGTATCTAGATTATACAAAGAACATTCCAAATTTAACAGTAAAAAGCTAAATGATTCATTTAAAAAATGGGCAGATGGCATGACCAGACATTTCACCAAAGAGGATATACAGATAGCAAGTTAGCACATAAAAAGATGCACCTTATAATTAGCAATTAGAGGAATACAATTTAAAATCATATTGAGAAAAATCTGGGTTTTCTTTTTGCCTCACATCCCTAACTGTGTGCCAGGAACTCCAATGGGTGCAGATAAAAACACAACAAAAGAAAAGAAAAGAAAAGAAAAAACCCTAAGGAAAGCTTTAAGGTATAGTGCTGACAAAGGTCTGTCTAGCCAAAGCTATAGTTCTTCCAGTAGTCATGTATGGATGTGAGAATTGGACTATGAGGAAAGCTGAGCACCAAAGAATTGATGTTTTTGAACTGTGGTGCTGGAGAAGACTCTTGAGAGTTCCTTGGACTGCAAGAAGATCAAACCAGTCAATCCTAAAGGAAATCAACACAGAGTATTCACTGGAAGGACTGATGCTGAAGCTGAAACTCCAATACTCTGGCTACCTGATGCGAAGAACAAACTCACTGGAAAAGGCCCTGATTCTGGGAATGTTTGCAGGTGAGAGGAGAAAGGGACAATTGCCGGGAGCCAGCGTGAGGAACTCCGCCCGTGGCAAAGGTCATGAAGAAGGAGGCTTCAGCATACACAAAGGTGGGATCGAGCCTCAGGAAACCCCCTGTTCCCGAGTGTCTACCCCCAAAACCAGAGTCTGCCTACTTTACTGTTTTATGCTCTCACTTACACCTCTGACTTTATGGGGAGCTCTCCCCCATCACCTCTCTTGGAGAAGGAGTTAACCTACAGCTCCAGTTAATAAAAATTCCTGGGAGTGACAAGAGTGTTTCAACTTACGAACTCCTCTGAAGGTTATCTAGCCTGCCTGTAGGTTATCTAGCCACATGTAGCCACATGTGATTGTTTACAGCCTCCCAACGGTGAGAGGCACGAGATGTTTTAGACTTACTAAGGCAGATTCTTTTAGGAAGTTAGAAATTATTAGTATAGTGGGTTGATTAGGAATTATATTGGTGAAGGGTTTTTCACTTATTGGGCCAATGTTTGCTACTAAATCCCCTGCCCTTATACACATTAATGAATATAACTAGCATATAGGAGAAATAAGTATTAACCTTTAAGATTAATCATGTTAAACCTTAGGCTAAGTAAATTCCTTTCTTAATTGTAACCCACTACACCCTCACCCTATAGGAATGCAACTTTATCTGGTACCTTCGGAGGGTGGTGCCTAGTTTAAGAAAAAATCACCCCTGGAAAATAAGGTTCTGGCTGACTGACCGTTATCAGAAAGGGCCATAAAATGTCAGCAGGCCTCATGGCCAGAAGATGATGTAAAACCCCTAAGACCTTTTTGTATACATTTATATGAAGCACCTGATTTTGATAAAGGTCAGGACTGCTGACCCCTGTGTGACTTTAAAATTTCCATTTGTCTCTATATGTAACAAAAGGTATAAAAGCAAATCTGAAAATAAAGAAAACGGATCAGTTCCTGGAAAGACTGATTCCCCCATGTCGTTCTTTCTTGTTCTCCATTTTCCTGGCTGAATTCCCATCTGGAGCACGGTGCTCACCAAGCCTGCTAATTTGCCCTGGCTTTTAAGTTCCACGTGAGAGGGAGCCCAAGGCAGGGCACCCTCCAATATTCAAGTGGGTGTCAGTGGCCTACATAGGTGGTGCAAGCTTCTTGTCTCGAAGCTTTATTGGTATCCCATGTAAACCAAGTTATTCAGCCTCTTTCTCGCCACTAATTTTCCTACTACACTATTTCTTTCTAATGTCCCTCTATATCTTTAGTTAAGCAATTAATTCCTAGGACGCTGACTCCGTCCTCACTTCAAATTACCCTGGAATCACTGGGGCTGGACCCCGGCAGACAACAGAAGATGACATGGTTGGGTGGCATCACTGACTCGATGTATAGTTGGTGATGGACAAGAAAGCCTGGCATGCTTCAGTCCATGGGGTCTCAAAGAGTCAGACACCACTGAGTGACTGAGCTGATTGACTGAAGGAAAGCCTATCCTCTCAAACCAAAGGAGAAGAAGGGGAAAAGCCTAGAAAGAAATAAGACTTTCAGACAATAGCCTCCATTCCTACTGCAAACAAATACCATGGACAAAGCTGGGACTGACTTCCCATCCTTGTAGCAAAGGCAGAGTGGTGAGCCTAAATGTCCACCCTGGTGAATCTGTACCATCTTGCTCTCTTTATCCTTGGGGTGGAATCACTGGAAGCCAGAATTTTATCCCTTCCCAAAGTTAACAAGGCCACCACACCCTCATGGTGTCAGTGGAGGTCATGTCAGTGGGAGATATTCTTCCCTGTCAGGTCAGGGTGGTGTCACTAGAAGCTAGTGATAAGCCTGCAGTCCCACACCCACTCACCAGCAACAAGGATTCCTTCTGTGGAGAGTCAAATGTGGCAACGTGAGAACACAGTCCTTGTCGGTGGATCATGAAATCATGCCTCTCTCTTCCCACTGGCATAATGTCAGAGGAGGTCTCCTAAAAGGGATGCTTTAAATAATCTACAGAGTCTCATAATAATAAAAAAATTCACATACAACAGAAAGTAATCTCTAATACCTAGATATAGAAAATACCTATCTTGAACAAAAAAAGAAAATCAACAGATGAAAACACACAAAATGATGAAACAACTTATATTATATGACAGGGGTGTTAAATAAGCCAGTTTAAAAATGTTTAGACAAGCTTGACATAATTGAAACAAATAGAAAGTATCAACAAGTAGGGTTTACAAAAAAATAATAATAATTTAAATACAAGATATAGAAAAAGAGCCAAATAGAACTTTTTAATTGTAAGGTACAATAACCAAATACATATAAGTTGATGGGCTTACAGCATAAAGAAGATGACAGAGGAAAGGACTTGAATATAAAACAACGTAGATTTCTCCACATGTAAAAAAAGAGAGAAAATGAGCTGAAAATATGAACCAAATCTCAGACATGTGTGGGAGCTGTAACGACTGATCTTACATGTGTGCTATCAGAGTCTTAGAAGGAGAGAAAAGAGAGAGTGGGATTTTAAAGTATTCAAATAAATAAAGATGAAACTACCTCAAGTTGAACCAAGGACATAAATGCACAAGTTCAAGAAGCTGAGAAAATGCTGAATAGGATAAGGTCAATGAAATTAATGCCAGGACACATCATAAACAAACTTCTAAAAACTGAAGACAAAGAAAAAGAAATATCGAAAGCATCAAGAGAGACACAATAAACTTCCCTACAAATTAAAAACAATTTGAATAATTGTGAATTTCACACTGGAAACCATGGGGCCAGAAGGAAGGGAGATAATTTTTTTCAACTGTTAAAAGAAATAAATGTGAACACAGAATTTTATATCCAGTAAAAATAACCTTCAGGAATGAAGGAGAAATCAAAACATTCTCAGATGCATAAACTCTAAGAGAATTTGTTGCCATCAGACCTAATCTAAAAGGATGGCTAAATGATATATTCTAAACAGAAAGGAAATAATAAAAGAAGGAGTCTTAAAACAAAAGAAAAAAGAAAACTAAAAACAATAAAAAAGCAATAGACTTTTCTTTTTATCTTGAATTTTTGAACTTATATTTTATGATTGAAGCAAGAATTATATCATTGTATATATGGATGTGAGAGTTGGACTGTGAAGAAAGCTGAGCGCTGAAGAATTGATGCTTTTGAACTGTGGTGTTGGAAAAGACTCTTGAGAGTCCCTTGGACTGCAAGGAGATCCAACCAGTCCATTCTAAAGGAGATCAGTCCTGGGATTTCTTTGGAAGGAATGATGCTAAAGCTGAAACTCCAGTACTTTGGCCACCTGATGCAAAGAGTTGACTCATTGGAAAAGAGTCTGATGCTGGGAGGGATTGGGGGCAGGAGGAGAAGGGGATGACAGAGGATGAGATGGCTGGATGGCATCACCGACTCGATGGACGTGAGTCTGAGTAAACTCTGGGAGTTGGTGATGGACAGGGAGGCCAGGCGTGCTGCAATTCATGGGGTCACAAAGAGTCAGACACGACTGAGCGACTGAACTGAACTGATGTATACAATGTGCATAAGAAAATATTTGAGACAAATATATTATAAATGAAGGAAGATAAAGTGACAGAAAGGGAGGTAAGTTTTCTATACTTTACCAGAACTGGTAAAATGACTGTGACAAGTTATTTATACATAATTTATTTCTACATAAATCACTATGAAAACTATTCAAATAAATACATTAAAAATACTATAGATAAATAAAAATGATAGACTGAAGAATGTTCAATATAACCCTCAGGAAGGCAGCAAAAATAAAACAGAGAAATGAAAAACAGAAAGAAAAATGGAAAACAAAAAGCAAAATGCCAAAATTGTTTTAAAATATAAATAATCTCAAAATTCTCCAAGCCAGGGTTCAACAGTATGTGAACCGTTAACTTCCATATATTCAAGCTGGATTTAGAAAAGGCAGAGGAACCAGAGACCAAATTGCCAACATCTGTTGGATCATCAAAAAAGCAAGAGAGTTCCAGAAAAACATCTACTTCTGTTTTATAGACTATGCTAAAGCCTTTGACTTTGTGGATCACCACAAACTCTGGAAAATTCTTAAAGAGATGAGAATATCAGACTACCTAACCTGACTCTTGAGAAATCTGTACACAGGTCAGGAAGCAACAGTTAGAACTGGACATGGAACAATAGACTGGTTCCAAATATGAAAAGGAGTACATCAAGGCTGTATATTGCTACCCTGCTTATTTAACTTATATGCAGAGTACATCATGAGAAATGCTGGCTGGATGAAGCACAAGCTGGAATCAAGATTGTCAAGAGAAATACCAATAAACTCAGATATGCAGATGACACCATCCTTATGGCAGAAAGTGAAGAACTAAAGAGCCTCTTGATGAAAGTGAAAGAGGAGGGTGGAAAAGTTAGTTTAAAACAACATTCAGAAAACTAAGATCATGGCATCACTTCATGGCAAATAGATGGGGAAACAGTGGAAACAGTGACTAGCTTTATTTTTGAGGGCTCCAAAAAATAAACTCACTGCAGATGGTGACTCCAGGCATGAAATCCTTTCTCCTTGGTAGAAAAGCTATGGCCAGCTTAGACAGCATATTTAAAAACAGAGACATTACTTTGTCAACAAATGTCTGTCAGATTAAGGCTATGGTTTTTCCAGTAGTTGTGTATGGATGTGGGAGTTGGACTATAAAGAAAGATGAGTGCCGAAGAATTGATGCTTTTGTGGTGTTGGAGAAAACTCCTGAGAGTCACTTGGACTGCAAAGAAATCCAACCAGTCCATCCCAAAGGAAATCTGTCCTGAATATTCTATTGGAAGGACTGATGCTCAAGCTGAAACTCCAATACTTTGGCCACCTAATGCAAAGAACTGACTCATTGGAAAAGGCCCTGATGCTGGGAAAGACTGAAGGCAGGAGGAGAAGGGGACGACAGAGGATGAGATGGTTGAATGGCATCACTGACTCAATGGACATGAGTTTGAGTAAACTCTGGGAGGCCAGGCATGCTGCGATTCGTGGGGTTGCAAAGAGTCAGACATGACTGAGCAACTGAACTGAACTGAATCACATTAAATGCAAATAATATAAATGTACCAATTATAAGACAGACCCTATTGGTAGGGTGGTTTAAAAAATGTATAACTCAATTATATGCAATCTACAGGAAACTCAGGCTTGCCAAGTGGTGTTAGTGGTAAAGAACCTGCCTGCCAATGCAGGAAACATAAGAGAGGTGGGTTTGATCCCTGGGTTAGGTAGATCCCGTGAAGGAGGGCACAGCAACCCACTTCAATATTCTTGCCTGGAGAATCCCATGGACAGAGGAGCCTGGCAGGCTATAGTTCATGGGATTGCAAAGAGTTAAACACAACTGAAGCAGCTTAGCACACACAGGCATAAGAAACTCATTTCAACAATAATAGTATGAGTGGGTTGAAAGTAAAAGAACTGAAAATAATATGCACAAACATCAATCAAAACAAAGCTTAAATGTCTATATTAATATCAGATAAAGTATACTTTAGAAAATCATGAGAAATAGAGAAAATTGTTGCATAATAATGACATCAGTCTAGCAAAAACTCTTGGCCATCCTCAATGTGTATCCATCATACAACAGACCTCTACAATATGTGAAGCACAATAATGATAGAAATAAAAGAAAAAATCCAGAATTATTGTTAGAGACTCCACCACCCACTTTTTAAGAATTAATGGGAGCCTGGTGGGCTGCAGTCCATCAGATTGCAAAGAGCTGAACACGGCAGCACACAGAGCAACTAGAGAGAAAACCACTAACAACGTAGAACTCAACAGCACCATCAACCAACAGCATGCAATTGACCTTCAAAGACACTACACTAAGAGCAGAATTCACATTATTTCAAGAAGCCACAGATTTTGCATGCTATATCATACCCTGGGTTATGAAATTTAATTCATCAATTTTAAAAGACGTAAAAGCATTCATAATGCGTACTCTGGCCACAGTGGAATAAAATTCCAATCAACAACAAATGTATTAATGGGAATATATGCAAACCCTTAGAGGCTAAGCAATCTATTTCTAAATGATTGATGGGTCAAAGAGGAAGTCCCATAGGAAATAAGAATACATCAAACTGAATAAAAATGAAAAGAACCCAGCATATCAAAATCTGCAGGACACAGCTAAAACAGTGCTGAGAGGGAAATTTCTAACATTAAATGCTTACATTCAAAAATTAGAAAAGTCTCAAGTAATAATCTAAGATTTTTATAGTAAGAAATTCAAAAAATAAGTAAAGTAAGGATAAGGAAGGAAATAATAGCAGGGGCTTCCCATGTGGCACTAGTGGTAAAGAACCCACCTGCCAATGCAGGTAGGTGTAAGAGATGCAGGTTTAATCCCCGGGTCCCCTGGAGGAAGGCATGGAAACCCATTCCAGTCCTTTTGCCTGGAGAACCCCATGGACAGAGGAGCCTGGCGGGCTACAGTCTATAGGGTCGCAAAGAGTCAGACAGGACTGAAGCGACTTAGCAGGTATGCACGCAAACAACAGCAGACTTTCCAAGGAATTAAAAGCCAAAAAAAAAGAAAGAAATCAGAAAATTGATGAAACCAAAAGCCAGTTCTTTGAAAAGATTGATACAATTAACAAGCCTCTAACAAGGCTGACATATTTTTTAAAAAGGACACAAGTTACCAATATCTTGACAGTGAAATTAGTATTTCTTCAGACCCTGCACATACCTAATGTATAAAACTGTTATGAGATATAATACCAGAATGGCTAAAATAGAGTACTCTGAAAAGACCAAGTGTGGGTGAAGATGCAGAGAAACTGAATCACTCATATGGGGCTGGAGGAAATGAGAAATAGTACAGTTATATTGAAAAAAAATTGACAAGTTTCTTATAAAATTAAACATACATATACTTTATGATGCAATAATTACACTCAAGAATTTATCCCAGAGAACTGAGAATTTATGTCCATACAAATACTTTAGTTCTAAACAAATGTTTACAGTAGCTCCATTTCTAATAGCCAAAAATCTTGAAACAACTTAGATCCCCATACAAACTGTTAAAATAATCCAATTTAAAAATGGGCAGAAGACCTAAGTAAACACCTCTCCAAACAAGACATAGAGATGGCCAACAGACATGTGAAACATGCTCAGCATCACTATTAGAGAAATGAAAATCAAAACTGCAATCACTTAGAGAAATGCAAGGTAGTAAGTACTACCTTACTTCAGTCAGAGTGGCCATCATCAAAGTTTATAAATAATAGATCCTGGAGAGGATGTGGAGGAAAGGGAATCCTACATTGTTGGTGGGAATGTAAATTATTGCAGTCACTATGGAGAACAATATCAGTTCAGTTCAGACGCTCAGTTGTGTTCGACTCTTTGCGATGCTGTGAATCACAGCACGCCAGGCCTCCCTGTCCATCACCAATTCCTGGAGTTTACTCAGACTCATGTCCATAGAGTTGGTGATGCCATCCAGCCATCTCATCCTCTGTTATCCCCTTCTCCTCCTGCCCCCAATCCCTCCCAGCATCAGGGTCTTTTCCAATGAGTCAACTCTTCGCATGAGGTGGCCAAAATATTGGAGTTTCAGCTTCAGCATCAGTCCTTCCAATGAACACCCAGGACTGATCTCCTTTAGGATGGACTGGTTGGATCTCCTTGCAGTCCAAGGGACTCTCAAGAGTCTTCTCCAACACCACAGTTCAAAAGCATCAATTCTTCGGTGCTCAGCTTTCTTCACAGTCCAACTTTCACATCCATACATGACCACTGGAAAAACCATAGCCTTGACTAGACAGACCTTTATTGGCAAAGTAATATCTCTGCTTTTCAATATGCTATCTAGGTTGGTTATAACTTTCCTTCCAAGGAGTAAGCGTCTTTTAATTTCATGGCTGCATATCTGAGGTTATTGGTATTTCTCCTGACAATCTTGATTCCAGCTTGTGCTTCTTCCAGAGAACAGTATAGAGGGTCTTTAAGAACACTAAAAATAGAGCTACCATATAATCCTTCAATCCTACTCCTGGGCACATATCTGGAGAAAACACTAATTCAAAACGATGCATTCACCCCAATGTTCATCGCAGCACTATTTGAAATAGCCAAGAGGTGGAAACAGATTATTGGTTTAAGATGATGTGCTATAAACATCTATCTATATATCTATCTAATATAATATGGATAGATTTACAAATTGTCCTGCTTAGGGAAGTAAGTCAGAGAAAGCCAAATATCATATGATGTCACTTATATGTGGAATCTGAAAAAATAATACAAATGAACTATTTACAGAAAGAGACAGAAAACAAACTCAGTTAGCAAAAGAGAAGGTGGGGGAGAGAGAAATTAGGCAGATGGGATTAACATATAAACACTGCTAGACACAAAATAGATAATCCACAAGAACCTACTGTATAGTAGAGGAAACTCTGCTCAATGTCTTGTAATAAACTATATGTGAATGGAAAGGAATCTGAAAAATAATACACCCATATAAGAATAACACAGCCACGTTGCTGTATACTTGAAACAAACACAACATTGTCAGTTAACAATCAAAAATTGAAGTGCAGAAAATTTGATCCAAATCAGTCAACCCATTCAAAAGTTGGTAGGAAACAGACAGATAAAACACTAAAAGGTCCAACTGATTTCACTGTGTTCAATCAATATTTTTGCCCTTTCCAATTCAGCAGGAAGCCTTCCTTTAAATATTATGTAAGCCAAGAATGTCTGAAAAAGTGTTTGATTTTACCACACACTGCTAACTGAAAATTAACCACAAGGAGGTAGAAGTCAGAATATTCAACAGTAAATTTATTTCTCTTTTCCAAATGAAAACAGTCTTTTCATGTGGATCATGTTTAAAAAATACTTTAAAATTTATATATGAAGACCTTAAGTGCATTTTAGTTTGGTTTTTAGTATGTCCCATATCCCAATTAATGATTCTTTTATTGGGTTAGAGAGATTTTTGATAGAGGTTCAGAAACAATAGTATAGGGTGCTGACAAACGATGACAGTTTAGTTTCTGACTTTAAAATATGAAGCATTTGATCTTATACTATAACAAAGGAGCCCCCCTTTTTTAAATTTCTAAACTGCATAGATAAATCTCAAACCCAGAGGTCAAGAGTAATTCCTCCACAGACAATGTTGGTAAAACAAACTTTTTCTTTCAAAACAAATTATCCAACATTCATTAAGTGCCAGATACCACGTTAAGTGCTGCTGCTGCTGCTAAGTCACTTCAGTCGTGTCCGATTCTGTGTGACCCCATAGACGGTAGCCCACCAGGCTCCCCCATCCCTGGGATTCTCCAGGCAAGAACACTGGAGTGGGTTGCCATTTCCTTCTCCAATGCATGAAAATGAAAAGTGAAAGTGAGTCGCTCAGTCGTGTCCGACTCTTCTCAACCCCATGGACTGCAGCCCGCCAGGCTCCTCCACCCATGGGATTTCCCAGGCAAGAGTACTGGAGTGGGGTGCCATTGCCTTCTCCGCATTAAGTGCTGGAATGTGTCAAATTACATGAAATTGTTCATATATGACCTAGGGAATCTATGACCTAAAAGCAACAATTTCTTGCAATCTAGTGGGAATGAAAAGCAGTTCTTTCCATTAAGACGTCACGATTTAATACAAGAAATTTAAGAGTACACAAAATTACAACTGGAGTGGCCTCTGGAAAACTTCCCTGTAAAAGTGCTGAAGCTGATTCTAGAAGGATGAATAACAGGAGCAGGTGGAGAAGACACATGAGAAAGAAAGTCTTTTCTGGGGGAGAAGTGTTCACAGATAAACCCAGGATCTAGGAGACAATGGGGAAAGTTGAATCTCCACTGGAGAGAAAGCATCAAACCACAAAGCCTCTGATGTGGTAAGATTTTTACTGAGGACAATTGGGAAACATTAAGTGATTACAGTCAGGGGAGTGCAAGGGAAGGTTTTTATCTTAGGAAGATCCCTCTAGTGGCAGTGTGCATGTTTGTGGGGAGACACAGGACTGGAGGCTGGGACTCACACAGAAGTCACTGTACCATGTGGGTAAGATGTAAGTGATGAAAAGATATATACAAGCAATGGTGGTAGAAATGGTGAGAGGATGCCAAACCCAGGAAATCAGGAGTCCTAGATGGACCTCATGTAGGATGAGTCAGAGGTGGAAACCAAGAGGAGATTTCTGGCCTGGGAAAGATACTGGCCATATCTCAGTAAGTAAACCTAGACAGAAAATACAGAAGGTGTGGGGGTTGTGTGGAGGCAAGGAAGAGAGTAATAAATTCAGTTCTGCATGTCCAAGCGGACACACGTGGTTGACAGCTTAACATTAGGCTTCTGATGCCACAAAGGAAATTTGAACTGGAAGTGTAGACATCAGAGTCAACAGCATAGAGATTATAATTAATCTCTATGGGATTAACTAGGGGGATACCTAAGGTGTCCAGGAAAAGAGTCCAGCCAAAGTCAAAGGTGAGGTGCTAGCAAAATGAACACCAAAAGAGTGGACAGAGAGGGAAGGCCCAGAGAGGAGACAAGAGACAGAATTTAATAACAAGAAGAGTAGTTAATAATATCAAAATGCACGGCAGATTGTGATTAATGACAGGACCTCCTTTGCTACTCAGAAGCCATTTTTCACCTGGGTGGACAGTCATGCCTATGAAGGATCGGGGATAGAAGCTAGATTACAGAGGGTTTAGGAGTAAATGAATAACAAATGAAAAAGCAGATGTGTGTTTAGTCTACTTAAATAAGACCAAATGCTTCTTTATATTCTGATCACAAAGTAATCAGTCAGTTCAGTTCAGTCGCTTAGTCATGTCTGACTCTTTGCGACCCCATGGACTGTAGCATGCCAGGCTTCTCTGTCCATCACCAACTCCTGGAGCTTGCTCAAACTCTTGTCCACTGGGTCAGTGATGCCACCCAACCATCTCATTCTCTATGGAATATGCTCACTATTCAGGGAAAGAGGGGGAAAATTCAGATGTTAAAAGAATCGCTTCTACCTTCAGAGAAGAACACCAATATTTAAATTTTAGTGCATAGTCTTCCAGAATTTTCTTCTGCATGGAAAAAAATGACATATATATAGGGTATATGTATATCTATATGGGGTATATATATTATGTATATATATTACAGACAGTATATGTATAAATGATGTATATATAAATCTTATATATATATATACACATATATATGGTATATATACAAGGCATATGTTTTTGGCAAGTTCTGTCTAATAATCTTCTTGTATAATAATGTAATAATAATCTATAATGTGGGCTTCCCTGGTGGCTTAGATGGTAAAGAATCTGCCTGCAATGCAGGAGACCCAAGTTTGATCCCTGGGTTGGGAAGATCCCCTGTAGAAGGGACTGGCTACCCACTCCAGCCATGGAATTAAAAGACCCTTACTCCTTAGAAGAAAAGCTCTGACAAACCTAGACAGTGTATTAAAAAGCAGAGACATTATTTTGCCAACAAATGTCTGTAAAATCAAAGCTATGTTTTTCCAGTAGTCATGTACGAATGTGAGAGTTGCACCATGAAGAAGGCTGAGTGCTGAAGAACTGTTGCTTTCGAACTGTGGTGTTAGAAACGACTCTTGAGAGTCCCTTGGACAGCAAGGATATCAAACCAGTCAATCCTAAAGGAAATCAACACAGAGTATTCCTTGGAAGGGCTGATGTTGAAGCTGAACCTCCAATACTTTGCCCACCTGATGAGAAGAGCCAGCTCATTGGAAAAGACCCTGACGCTGGGAAAGATTGAGGGCAGGAGGGGAAGGGGGTGACAAAGGATGAGATGGTTGGATGGCATCGCCCACTCAATGAACATGAGTCTGAACAGACTCTGAGAGATGGTGAAGGACAGGGAAGCTTCATGTGCTGCAGTCCACGGGGTCACAAAGAGTCAGACACAACTGAGCAACTGAACAACAACAATTTTTAATAGTCTAATATAATAATCTAATTTGCATATAAATGATGTATATATTAATCTTGTGTATATATATATATATACACATATAGTGTATGTGGGTGTATGTGGGCTCAGTCCTTGGAAGAAAAGCTCTGACAAAACTAGACAGCGTATTAAAAAGCAGAGACATTATTTTGCCAACAAAGTTCTGTATAGTCAAAGGTGTGGTTTTTCCAGTAGTCATGTATGGATGTGAGAGTTGTACCATAAGGAAGACTGAGCCGTTGCAGTCATTTCCAACTCTTTGCAACTCTATGAACTGTACCCCACTTGGCTCCTCTGTCCACGGAATTCTCCAGGCAAGAACACTGAAGTGGGTTGTCATTTCCTCCTCGAGGGGACTTTCCCATCCAGGGATCAGACCCCCGCCTCCTGTGCCTTCTGTGTTGGCAGGTGGATTCTTTACCACTGCGCCCCCTGGGAAGCCCCTAGGTGTATACATATTGTATAAGTCTTTTAGGAAGTTACATCTAGTAATCTACTTTTATTCCTTAAGATATCAAGAATATGCCAGGACACAGTTTGCCTTACATTTATTCATGTGATCTGACCGGGTTCTCTGGATGGGCCAGGGTGATTTAACTCTTCCACAGTGCTGGACATTTCAGAGCTACCTTCTCACGGACCTACATGCTCACCCTCCATCCTCTGCTTCTGTCTCTACTTGTCCTCTGACTCTGAGCACAGCTGGTATCTAGAGACTTCCCCTCACCTGCCAGTTAGGGAAAGTGATTTTTTGTTGTTGTTGTTGCTCACATGTCTGACCTAAAAAAAATTCTATTTAGTACAATTTGTGTCTATAGAGCTCTAGGCTGAAAAGGTGTTCATCTCCCAGAACTTCTGGGAGTTGAATTCCAGCCCAGGATACTGCTTTGTTACCTTCCAGTAGTCACAAAACAAAACACACAAAGCTCATGCTTAGGATTCTCTCTCCTTTCAACATGCCCTGACTTTTCTGGGTGGTTTTTAAAACCTTGAATTTGTTTGCTCCTGAATGTTAGAATTGAGGAATTCTGAAGTGATGGATTTTAATTCATGGTTCTGGCTGTGCAGTGGCCTCTTTCACCTAGAGACTTGGCATCTTTTATCTTTGAAGCTTTATCTTCATCTGAATTGTTTCTCTAGGTTTTTGTTTTCTCTCGTGTCTTCAGCCCCTTGGTTTGGTTTTGTTTCCTATTGTATGTTCTGGGAGAATTCCTTCCCTTTCAATCCACTTCTGACATTTTGGGCAGCAGTGATCATTTTAGGTGAGAGCTCATTTTAACTCTCTAGTTGTTTCTTTAGTAACTTCCTATTCTTGTTTTGTGGATGTAATTCCTTTAGACTTCTCTGAGAATAATTAGCCTTTTGTTGCTTCATTTTTAAACTTGATTATTGAGTTTGTTTATTTTGATCATTCTATCATGCTTCCTAAGTGCAGTTTATTCTATCTCTTGAGGCTTCTGGTGTATCTTTGTTGTTTATTTATTTATTTTTTATAAATAAGCTGGTTAAAAAGCTGATTAGTAACTTTCTGTGTGTGGACAGGGCTAGCAGACAGGCAAACAGTTTAGAGTAATGGGAGGCTGCGGAAGGGCTGGGAACCCAACTTTAGGTTTCTTACACTGGAGAAATTTTAGAGAAGCTGTTTTCTCTAGGATTGTTCAGCTTCTTTAAAGAGTATTCCTCTAGCCTGGTAAATAGAAGCATGCTTCTGAGTGGGCTTCACATGGAGCCTGGGGAGATGACAGTGTAGGACTGTCCCTGGTCCACATATGCACTTTCTATTCTCCCTCCTCTTTTTAGCTTTGTGACTAACTTTGCCTTCAATTGAATGTAGCTTTTTCAGTCCAAGCATTGCCTGCTTTCTGCATTACAGATGAGTTGAGACTGTAAGCTTCTCTGTGTGTCACAGGCTAGAGATTTCCTCTGACCTAATTCCCAGTTACCACTTCTCAACCTCTTTTATGAATTCCATAAATTTGCTAAAATGTCTCATCTCTTTATGACCCATCTCCTCTTTTTTTTTTTTCCCCCTTAATCATGAGTTCATAAAACTTTAATGCGGGTGTTGGACATGAGATATAACACATCTTTAATCACATGTCTCCCAAGTGCAGTTTATCCTGTCTGTCTCTAGTTTATAAACTTTATGAAGGTAGGGCTTACGGATGTTTTCACTGCTGTTTTCCTGTGCCTATTATAATGTCAAATAATGTCTTAAAACAAAGTTATTGAAAGAGCAACTAGGATTGGTGAGAACAGGGATTATGCAAATGCAAAAATGAAACCATTGCCTTTAACTCACATCTGAAACATTAATTGTTTAAAAAAATTTTAAACTATTGAATCAAATTTTAGAACATTAAGAATGGATACAACCTGCCTTTCGTAAAGTGCGCAGAAGAATCGTTCTCAGCTGCTTGTTTCTGTATAATGAAAAGGGCGATGCTGGAGCAGGGGGAGTGGCAAAGGACTCAGCGTCTTCTGGCGCTGCTGTGGTTTAGAATTTATATCTGCTTGTGTGTGTTTGTATGTGTGTGAGTGAATGCACGTGTGCATCAGACATGAACACACACACGTGATCCATTACCCCCCCTGTCATATTTACTGTGTTTTTTTTTAATAATTACATTTTTAATCAAAGGGTATGTGTTTATAATATAGTGTTATTTTCAGGTGAAAGCAAAGTGATTCAATTATGCATAGATGTGTATATATATATATATTTATTTATTTATTTATATTTATCTTCACATTCTTTTACCTTACAGATTATTATCAGATACTGAGTATAGTTCCCTATACTATACAACAGATACTTGTTATTTATCTATTACATGCAGTCGTGTGTATATGTTAAACCCAACTCCTAATTTTTCTCCCCCTTTCCCACCTTCCGCTATAGCCTTTGGTAACTATAGGTTTGTTTTTTACACACCGTACATTTTTGTGGCTTTTCTCTGAACGCCCTCTGCATTCACTATGCACTGAACTTGCCAACCATGGCCTTGCCGACTCAAGTGCTAACTGAAGCGTTGCTTGGAACTGGGAGACACAGCTGTACTGCGGATCCTGGCGGGCACAGCTGTCCTCTGCAGGCTCCTGAGTGGAGTACTCACACCGTGAGGACCAGTAGCGGCCCAGTCATTTTAATCATGGTTTCCTGAGTGTTGAGCATCCAATGCCTACTGGTAGCTCCTTCATTCATTCATCGAATAACTATGACTTACCTACTATTTAAAATGCAAAAGGGAATTTGTATGTGTATATTAAATGTGACAAACAGCTATATAAAAATGCTGATGTATGGCAAAAACCATCACAGTATTGTAAAGTAATTATCCTCCAATTAAAATAATTTAATTTTAAAAAACAAAAATAAATTTAAAAACTTAAAAAAAAAAAAAAAGAATAGCGTGGGTGAAGGGACCCGATTCTGTAGTAGAGAACACAGACTCCAAAGCTGAGCAAAGCTGGTGTCACAGAGATGGGTGGGGGTGAGGGATAGGGGTAATGAGGGGGAGGAAGGGGAAGAGGGAGGGCAGAGGAAGGAGAAGAGGGAGAAGGGAGGAGGGAAGAAGGAGTGGGGAGCATTGTGGCTTGCAGCTATGGGATCACTTAAGTATCAGTTCTAGGGAATAGGGATTTGGACACAGCATAACAATCTAGACCCTCAGAGAACACTGCAAGCAGGTCTGGACAAAACAAGTTAATTGCCTGCATGGATACAGAGTTGCCAAGAGGATCCCAACAGCTAGACTAAGCCAGGTTGGTTTTCAGCCTGGCTTTTTTAGAAGTGGTGGTATTAATGGACCCAGCTACAGGGAAATGGGGAAAAAAGAACAAAGAAAATAATACAAAGGCTGGCATAGAAGATTGCAAAATGCATTAAATAAACTGGCCTTTTTGGTCTGTGTTCTAATTAAAAAGATAGAGTAAGCCTCTTAGTTCTGGTGTTGGAACTCTCCCTCAGTAATCATGGTCTCAGATCCCTAGAGAAATGAGCTTACTAACAGCGGGATTTCAACCAGCAGAGAAAAGAAGGTGGCGATATGACAGCTCACGCTCGGGCTGACAGAGTAAACTTTGGCAAAGACATCATCTGAAAATTGAATGTGTCTCCATACTCCAGTGGAGAAGGAAGTGGCAACCCACTCTGTATTCTTGCCCGGAGAGTCCTACAGAGAGAGGAACCTGGCAGGTTACAGCCCACAAGGTCACAAAATGCCAGACATGACGGAGCAACTAAGCACTGCAGGCCACACTCTGTGAGTCTCGCTCAAATGACAAATGGGAGATCCAATTTGCACGATTTCAGGGATTCTTTACTACAAAAACCCTGCCAGGCCACCCTGCTCTTACGTCACTGTTACCCAAGACCGGGCTTGCCCCTCTGCAGTAAAGTCCGTTTTAAGGCACTTGCCCCCCACAACCGCCCCAGGCCTCATTCTCACCTCAGGACAACCTACACAGTAAGATAAGGGGTGATGAGATTATCTAGACAAAAGGGAGACACAAGCCTGAGCATGTGAGCCTCACCCTCCATCTAAAGCTCTTGGAATCTTCTAAGAGAGCAGCACATGCCTGCCAGCCATTTTTGGTGGCTGCTGAGAGGCTGGAGAACAAGTTGGATTTGACGCGAAGTTGGCAGGGGAGTGAGTTTACTGCATGCCAGAACCAAGCTCCCGAAAGATCTCGACAGCCTGAAATGATGGGCCAAATGTAATAAGATGAAACAGAGCAGGAAAAAAAGGTCTGTATTTTGGTCAGAATTCCAAATCAAAAAGCACAAAATGACAGAGATTCGCTTGAAAGGCAGCTCTTCCCAAAGACTTGAAGACTTCACTCTGAATGGTGTCAGTGAGTCAATCGTGCAAAACGTTTGACCTAAAACTAAATGCAATTTTAGGCATCGTTGAGAAAAGTCTATTATCTAGAATGCTTGGGATGATAGCTCTGATCTGTTCAAACAGAGTCACCCCCCTCCCCCCCATTCAGGGGAGTGGAAGGCTCTTTCATTTACGAAAACCTATTCATGGCCCACTGTGAATGTCACATGTGACTTATGTCAGAGAGAAAGTGTGATGCTGGGAAAGATAAGTGTTCTGGATAATAAATTAATGGGGATTTTCTAGGAGAAAGATCTCTGTAGGTGGAGATAAGGATTAGCAATAGTGTGGCAGGCTGGGGACTAACGGAAAAAAAAAAAAAAAAGATGAGTGTGAGCTTTCTCATTGGAAAAAAGCCTGAGATTTCAGGACTGCTGTTTAAAACTAGATGGTTTTCTGTTCTGAATTATAAGTTCCCTTTAAGTCCCCAAATCTTCATTACAGGTCAGTAACAAACAGCAGGTTTGTGTTTGGTGGAATGGAGGGTGGACTTTTGCTTGTGGGGGCAGCTGGCAGCAGACTTAGTAAGCAGGATAACACCAAGGTGGGAGATTTTGCAGCAGAGATTGGAACAACAGGTCACAAACTGCTTCTGAAACCAATCACTCCCATCCCTGGATGGATTTATAGAGATACCATCCAGCTTGCTAGATTTCACATGGCTTGGGTTTTTAAAATTATTTTACATTATGTGATCAAAGTGAAAGGTGATTCTGGAAGAACAGACAACTTGGGAAATTGAGCTGCATTTGCATACTTGGGGTCTCTGCAGGTGGATGATGAGTTTTTTCGCTGGACTGTGCTTTTCTCAATTGCATCTGTTGCATGCTGCTTGAATACAGAAATAACTCAGATATCTGTTGAATGAATTAGTGAGAGTCCTGCATTCGGTATTCCAAGGATAGTGTCACGTAAACAGAAATTGCTAAAACAAGAGCCTATCGTCAAGAAGCCTGTAGTCCTATAGGGGGGTCATTCATTCAACTACTTGTTTATTGAGACATTTTTCTTAGCATTATGGTTATGTAAAGAAACAAAACATACAAGGTCTGTATGCTCACGGAATTTAACTTCTGGGTGGGGGCACACAGGTAAGAAATAAATAAACCAATGATGAAGACAAACATTCAGCAGAGACGGGTGCAATGCGGAGAGCTGCAGTGGTTCAGAGGGCAGAGAATCACAGAGGGGCTGCAGTTGCCTGGGTGGTCTGGGGAGCCTTCCTGCTGATTTGACATGTAAGGTCAGTAAGAATGATAGGAAGGAGCAGCCACATAAGGACCAGGGGGTGAAAGGAAACCTTCAAATGAACATGAGCTGCCCATAGACCAGCAGCCCGTGGGCGACATCAGGGGTGGTAGGGAGTGGCCTGGGGGAGACGGCAGATTTACATACCCATCAGGTAATGTGAAGTCCAGAGGAAAAAATTGGATTTCACTCTGTGAGTTGTGTGAAGCAGGGGTAGGGTTCGGCGCTTGACTGTGGTTATGGGAGTAGAGACAAAGAGAGTCCTACAGTATAAGTGCTCTGATAGAAGGACCGGGCAACCACGGGGTGTTGAAGGAAGATCCAGTGGCTGAGGAGCTGTTGGGAAGGCACGTGCCACCCAAAAGTGAACCAGACAGTGAGGAAGAAAAGAAATAGGGGCATGAAGTGTGTTCCAGTCAGAGCTGGGTGAAGTATAGCTTTGTCAAGGGACATAAAGGGGCACATTGTTGGTGACAGAGGTGAGCGGTGACTGGATTAGGAAGGATCATTCACACCTTGCTAAGATGTTCACATTCTTGCCCAAAGGCGATAGGCTGACAATACAGGATTGTGGTCAGAGGATTCTCATGGCTGGATGGTACTGTAACTCGAATACCCAGCGCAACATGAAAGCACATTGTGTGTGTGTGGGGGGGTGCACTCAGTTGCTCAGTCACATATGCCTCTTTGTGACCCCATAGACTGAAGCCCACCAGGCTCCTCCTATCCATGGAATTCTCTAGGCAAGAATACTGGAGTGGGTAGCCTTTCCCTTCTCCAGTGATCTTCCCGACCCAGGGATCAAACCCAGGTCTCCTGCATTGTAGGCAGATTCTTTACCGTCTGAGCCACCAGGGAAGACATGTTGAAGATGGGCAAAATCAACCTTCTGTCCAGGAGGCCAACTCTGACGCTGTAATTGGGAGGAGAGGTAACAGTGGTCTGAGCTGAGACCCTGGGAGGGAAGAGAAAGAAGTGTACGGATGTGATAAATAATAAGCAAGTTAAAAAATATTTGGGGCCCTAAGTAGATGGTGATATGATTTTCTAAAGGCAGATAAACAGAGAAGAAAACTTTATGGGAGGGACTTGAGGGAGGATGGGAGATGGCATGAAGGATGTAAGGACTGTGAGATACTTGTGGGATAGGATGCGGGTGTGTCCACAGGCAGTGAGCCATTCAGATAGTGCTCCATGGTCTCTGGTTCCAGGAGAAGCCTGGGACCATCAGCAAGCAGGTAGTGACCAAGACTGCAGAGGTGACTCAGGAAAGGTGTGCCTTAAGGAAAGAGGCCACCCAGGGGAACAGAGCTCAAAGGAGCACGGGTATTTCAGGGACTGTCAGAGGGAAGGGGCCTCAGGAGGCCAAGTAGAAGAAACTCCTGGAGAGGCCGTAGTTGAGAAGACCTTCCCACAGAGTCCAGTGACCGGAGACTTTCAAGGAAATGGAGGTCAAGAATATAATTTTTTTCCAGAGACATCAAGCAAGGGCTGAAAAGTGTCTTCAGAGTTTAATAATAAAGGGATAGGTGATAAAAACTGTTAAAGTAATTTCACTGAGGTGGCCGTGGGTAAGTTTCTAAACAGAAGAAGGATGTCCGAGCAGGATGCAGAGCAGGACGCTGAGGTCCTTGCCTCCCATGTCCTCCACCTGCCTTGTGTCAGTGGGAAAACTTTAACCAAAGAATAAATTTAATCACAGAACTGAGAACATGCAGAAACAAAGGGTAACAGTTCAACAAAACTAAATAACAGTAGTTTAATCACTAAGCATAGTTAAGAAGTTTTGCTCCTTCTCAAGGACATATAGATAATATTCTGAGCCATGTCCTTCGAGCTGTCTCATAGATACTGAAGCCCCCACCAAGTGGAGGAAGTTAGCCACATAGTGATCAGACTGTAACCATGACAAAAGCTGTCACAGTTCTGAGAACTACCCTCAAGGAAATGGGAAAAAACTGACGGTGGAACTGCTGATTAATTGTGCTTAAAATGATCGAGGTGATACTGACCAGGCCACTGACCACCAATTTCAAGTTGACCACCAGGGCTCACTGTGCTGTTTCTGTATGTAGCCCCCTCCCCCCATTATCTTGTCCACTGATTATCTGTGGCAGGAGGCAGTCTTTGGACAAGTGTCTGACCCCCACTTCCCCCAGCCCAACTGCTGGCATCTGAAACAAAACAAACTTTCCTTTCCACCATTCGGGTCTCTTTACTGGCTTTGGAATGGCAAGCAGCAGGACCCCACTTTCGGAGGAAAAATGAGACTGTCCTCCCAGAACTATGTGTAGTCAAGTACCATGACTTGCTCCACAGGGTTTGCATAATGAAAATCCAAGTCCAAGAATTTGTTTAAGATTTAAAAAGTCATAACTAGTAATTTATAATATTTAAGTGTAGCAATTACTGCCTTTTTACTTCAAAGTAAACAGACATAATAGTTAAAGGATTATAGCCAAAGAGGTCTAGTCTCAAAGAAACCAGTGATATTTCAGATTGCCAATGCAATAAAATGTTCCATAATACATATTTTCATCTTTTTACTTTGAAACAATTTCAAACATGGGGAAAAGCTGCAAGAACAGAAAAAGGGTAAGTGGATGACATAATGTTTCATCACCCTATGTACTTCAGTGAGTATTTCTTATAAATGAAGACATTACCTTCTGTTACTAGAAACCATACATATCAGGAATTAACATAAACATATACCACTCTTGCATAATCTCAGGCCTCATTTACATTTTATCAAACTATGTCTTTTAAGAGAAAAGATCCAATTCAGAATCACATATTGTATCTAGCTGCCACATCCATTTAAGTAATAAAAGGAAGTAAAGTCTTAGTCACTCAGTCTTGTCTGAATCTTTGTGACCCCATGGACTGTTACCGCCAGGCTCCTCTGTCCATGGGATTTCCCGGGCAAGAATACTCAAGTGGGTAGCCATTCCTTTCTCCAGGTGGTCTTCCCGACCCAGGGATCAAACCCAAGTCTCCTGCACAGCAGGCTGATTCTTTACCATCTGAGCCACCAGGGAAAGCCACATCCCTTTTGCTCTCCTTCAATCTGGGACAGATCCTCGGTCTTACTTGACTTCATTACCTTGGCGCTTCTGAAGATAAAGGCCAGCTGTTTTGTAGACTGTCCCTCAGTTTGGGTTTGTCTTGTGTTTCCTCATAGTTAGATTCGGAACACGGATTTTATGTCTTGTAGGAGTACCCCAGAAGCGACGCTGCATTTGTCTCGTTGCATCCTTGATTTGATTTGTCCTTTTGATGATTAATGTCAATCGTTTGTTTAAAGTGCTGTCCACCAGCATTCCCTATGAGAAAGTTACCCTCTTTCTCTTTGTACTTTGTACATATTTAGTGGGAAGATTCCCTGGAGAAGGAAATGGTGATCCACTCTAGTATTCTTGCCTGGAAAATCCCATGGACAGAGGAGTCTGGTAGGCTTCAGTCCATGGGATCACAAAGAGTCAGACACGACTGAGTGACTGCACTTCACTTCAGTGTGTATGTACTTTGAGATTGTGAAAGTATGAGAGGTGGCCTCATCAAATGTTCAATTAATTAACTATTAATTTATGGAAATATGAGCTCATGGATTCTTATTCTATTTGATGTTATAGCCTGTTGCTATTCTTAATTATTTTCTCCTGGTTTCAGCCAGTGGGAGACTTTTCAGGCTCGCTTCTGTGGCTTTGGATGTGTCTTCATTATTCTTGAGCGCTTGTTTATGACATAGCAAGATGGCCTGGGATTGCCTTATACTTTCCCTGCCCAGCCTTGGATTCAGTCGTTGCTTCAAGAAGCCCTTTTAAGGGAGAATTGCACTTAGTAAAAAAGATCTGGGCGCTAGGTATTTTAAACACAGACACACAAGCACACACACACTGTGATGTTAATTCTATGTGTTAATGTGATGGAGTTCCCAGTCACTTGGTCACATTTAATTCTGGATGTGTCTGTGAGGGCGTTGGGTGTTTTGGGTGAGACTGGCTTTTGAAATAGTGGCCTGAGGAAAGGAGGTTGCCCTCTCCAGTGTAGGAGCCTCATCCAATCAGCTGAAGATCCAAACAGAACAACTCTGACTTTCCCACAAACAAGGGGGAACTCTTCCTGCCTTTGAATCAGGACATCCATGTTTCCTACCTCTGGACTCAAACCTAAACCTCAACTCTTCCTGTATCTCCTGTATCTTGAGCCTGTGGCCTCCAGATGGGAACCACACTAGCAGCAGTCTGGGGTCCAGCTGGCCAAGTGCTGGTCCTCAGACCTGAAGCCTCCGTGATCACTTGAGCCAAATTCAAACGATAAACTGTAAAGAGGTGTGTGCATGTGCGCACACAAACGTATACACAGACATCTTATTGCTTCTGTTTCTTGGAGAACTCTAATACACACGCTTATATCTGCATCTATTTTTTTTTAACTGTATTTTACTTTACAATACTTTATTGGTTTTGCTATACATTGACATGAATCCACCACGGGTGTACATGCGTTTCCAAACACAAACCCCCCTCCCACCTCCCTCCCCGTAACATCTCTCTGGGTCATCCCCGTGCACCAGCCCCAAGCATGCTGTATCCTGCATCGGACATAGACTGGCGATTCGATTCTTACCTGATAGTGTACATGTTACAATGCCATTCTCCCAAATCATCCCACCCTCTCCCTCTCCCTCTGAGTCCAAAAGTCCGTTATACATATCTGTGTCTTTTTTGCTGTCTCGCATACAGGGTCGTCATTGCCATCTTCCTAAATTCCATATATATGTGTTAGTATACTGTATTGGTGTTTTTCTTTCTGGCTTACTTCACTCTGTATAATCGGCTCCAGTTTCATCCATCTCATCAGAACTGATTCAAATGTATTCTTTTTAATGGCTGAGTAATACTCCATTGTGTATCTCTACCACAGCTTTCTTATCCATTCATCTGCTGATGGACATCTAGGTTGTTTCCATGTCCTGGCTATTATAAACAGTGCTGCGATGAACATTGGGGTACACGTGTCTCTTTCATTTCTGGTTTCCTCGGTGTGTATGCCCAGCAGTGGGATTGCTGGGTCATAAGGCAGTTCTATTTGCAATTTTTTAAGGAATCTCCACACTGTTCTCCAAAGTGGCTGTACTAGTTTGCATTCCCACCAACAGTGTAGGAGGGTTCCCTTTTCTCCACACCCTCTCCAGCATTTATTGCTTGCAGATTTTTGGATCGCAGACATTCTGACTGGTGTGAAGTGGTACATCATTGTGGTTTTGATTTGCATTTCTCTAATAATGAGTGATGTTGAGCATCTTCTCATGTGTTTGTTAGCCATCCGTATGTCTTCTTTGGAGAAATGTCTATTTAGTTCTTTGGCCCATTTTTGGTTTGGGTCGTTTATTTTTCTGGAATTGAGCTGCATAAGTTGCTTGTATATTTCTGAGATTAGTTGTTTGTCAGTTGCTTCATTTGCTATTATTTTCTCCCATTCAGAAGGCTGTCTTTTCACTTTGCTTGTATTTTCCTTTGTTGTGCAGAAGCTTTTAATTTTAATTAGATCCCATTTGTTTATTTTTGCTTTTATTTCCAGTATTCTGGGAGGTGGATCATAGAGGATCCTGCTGTGATTTATGTCGGAGAGTGTTTTGCCTATATTCTCCTCTAGGAGTTTTATAGTTTCTGGTCTTACATTTAGATCTTTAATCCATTTTGAGTTTATTTTTGTGTGTGGTGTTAGAAACTGATCTAGTTTCAAAAATATGGAACGCTTCACGAATTTGCGTGTCATCCTTGCGCAGGGGCCATGCTAATCTTCTCTGTATCGTTCCAATTTTAGTATATGTGCTGCCGAAGTGAGCACTCTGCATCTATTTCTATGTTATCCAAATATGTTGAAAAACATGACTTCATACCAATATCTCCAATTTCAATGCCACAGGATTCATTCTAGTTTTCTCTCTTTCCATGTGTGTTCCCCCTTCTCTAACCTTAAGAAACCTGGCCCCCATCACCTTGACATATTTCCCTCTTGGATGAGACTCTGCATGATCAGTGAGCATCGCCGCTGCCCCCTTCCCCCATCTCCCCGCATCGGTGGCTTCCTCTCCCTGCCCGGGCTCAGATGCCACTTGCAGAGCTGTCCTCACTGCCATCCTCACTTCAGTCATCCCCCTGCCCACTCAGGCACTACATCTAACTGGACAGTGAATTATGTAGGTCCCACCACCACCGTGTGGATGCTGCCCACCTTGGGCTGCATGACCTCCTACACAATATTTTCTACAATATAGAAAATCCCCTAGAAATAGTTTTGGCATATTTAGGTGCAAAAAATTCTAATCCATCTGAAATACAACAATACCTGTATGAATATGGAATCACACACCCTCCTCTTTATACTCCTTTCAAGCCTTCAGAGGTAGTTACTGTTGCTCAGTGCAAGTCTTTGTGATCTCATGGACTGCAGCAGGCCAGGCTTCCCTGTCCTTCACCGTCTCCCAGACTTTGCTCAAACTCATGCCCATTGAGTCAGTGATGCCATCCAACCTCTCATCCTCTGTTGCTCCCCTCTCATCTTGTCCTCAATCTTTCCCAGTATTAGGGTCTTTTCAAATGAGTCAGTTCTTTGTATCAGGTGGCCAAAGTATTAGAGCTTCAGCTTCAGCATCTGTCCTTTCAATGAATACTCAGGCTTTATTTCCTTTAGAATTGACTGGTTTGATTTCCTTGCAGTCCAAGGGACTCTCAAGATTCTTCTCCAACACCACAGTTTGTAAATATCAATTCTTTGGTGCTCAGGCTTCTTTATGGTCCAACTCTCACATCTGTACATGACTACTGGAGAAACCATAGCTTTGACTATACAGACCTTTGTTGCCAAAGTGACATCTCTGCTTTTTAATATTCTGTCTAGGTTTGTCATAGCTTTTCTTTCAAGGCACAAGTGTCTTTTAATCGCAAGGCTACAATCACCATCTGCAGTGATTTTGGAGCATATAAAATATAAAGTCTGTCACTGTTTCCATTTTCCCCCCCATCTATTTGCCATGAAGTGATGAGACTAGATGTGGCTGGTAATAACATCATCCCGATAGCCTCAAAACATGCGAAGGGGACCCCATACTATATTTTGAAAAGTAGTGTTCTAAACCTCACTCATAAAAGATGAGTACTTAGATTTAGAATTCGTGTCAGCTGTGCTACTATACTTAGCAGAATGGTAGGATAGAAATTTAATTTTAACAAATTTCTCAACACAACTTAAATCTTGTTTTGAAATACAGATTATTTAAAAGTAAGTCCTTTATTTATGTACGTTGCTTTTAAAATTTTCAACTTAAAATATTCACAATTTTAGTCATTAAGGCATATATATAATGATAAGTATCCTCATTTCTGGTATAGTTCTTGTGACACTTTTTTTCTTTTAAGAGAAGAATGTTTCTATAGAGAAATTCTGGCAAAATCTTTTTAATCATCCTGAATGTTTGCTCTTTCATTTAGAAAACAATGAACACTCTCCTTTATTGGGCACTGAAATGCTGACATATGAAGTGTAATATCTATTGCTTTTCATGAGACAACATAATGATTGGTTGATACATGCTTCTCAAGATTAAAGAAGAAACACTGCAAATTTCCTCACCAAATATTATGGTGATATGAGAGCTGTACATGATTTATTCCAAGTAATAGAGTCATCTAGAAATGGGGAAAAAAGGGGAAGAATATTCTAGAATGATTCTTCATATAAACATGAAATTGATTCCTACAACTGGCTTCATTTCGAGAACACTATCCCTTACTCATATTTTGTAATATTTTGGTAAGAAACAAACAAGAAATTATACCTAGTGGGGAAGGAGAGCTATCAGAGGGCTCTGTCATGACAGGAACTATGATTTACATTAGGCCTAGAAGACAGAAAATGCATATCCAGTGATTGCAAATCCTGCTTCACGTTTTAGCTTGCTTCCAGTGATTTCAATGTGTGTGAAATATTTCCCCATATTCTCATCAAAAGCTACTTGCTGTCATTAAAAGTAGTATGGCTTTGGCAGTGGTGATCAATTAATTTTTAAATCCACGATTTTTGAGTAGACCTAAAAGTTAGAGAAATTACTTATTTACTTTTTACATGCAGCCTTAATTATTTACAGAAGCTGTGTGAATACAAATCTGGGTAAATTAAATATAGCAAAAATTTTAAAACAGCATTTTCCAAAATAAGTCACAAAGTAAACTGAAGGGCTTAAAGCCAACACTTACAAAATCAAAGAGGGGTAGAAAAAATATCAAAAGGGCATATATAGTAAGGGGAAGTACTTATTTTGTAAAATTGTAATTCCCATATTAACAATGATTGAATGATGGAGAATTTGTGATATAAAGTGAATTTTTGCTATTGGTTGTGTTAAAAAAAAAGTCTTGAAAGTCATTCTGTTCTGGGCATCCCAAGGTGAGGTTTCTACACTTACCTCTTCATTCTTTCACTCAGGCTCCAATTCTGCTTCCTTAATGGGTGTGTGTGTGTGTGTGTGTGTGTGTGTGTGTGTGTGCACGCACGCACACGAGCGTGTGTGCAGGCGCACGCATTTCTCTCAAACTTTGTAAGACACTTGGCACACGAAAGCACTTATTCATTTTTCAATATTGTAACAATTATCAGTCCTGGTTCTGCAAATGCTAGTTGCTAACTTGCTGCATGTCCCATACAGTGGTTGTTCTTAGGGGGTCAGAGATCTGTTTTCCTCTGATCTTGGGAGGGAAAGACAGAACACAGGATCACAGTGGATGGTAACCTGAGTGTCCTAAAAATTGATGGATAAAGTAGAATGACGGGGTACACGTGGGCCTGACCCTAAGGATATTGTGCACAGAAGTGATATTAGAACAGGACTATGGGGAAGAGGGGCAGTCCCACAGTGAGGCAGAGAAAGCAAGTGCATGGGCATGACCTTGTTGCAAAACTGCAAAACAAGGAACCGTTACAGCTGGTCTTTGGGGAGCAGGTGGTTGTGCTTGGATGCAGCTAAAGGGCCAGGGGGCACAGTCCTAAAGGAGCTGTTTGCTGTACTGAGATGCTAGGATTTTTATCCTAAAGGCAATGAGGAAATCCTGCTTTTGAGATTTTGGGGCACAGAAGTGACACAATCAGTCTTCATAATAGAAAAACTTGGACTGGAAAGATTGATTGAAGTAGATGGAAGGAAGTGTGAGCTTCCTCAGGGTAAGCTTATTATACCAGAGATGACAAGGGTATGGATGGAGGCCCTAGAAGGGAAGGATGAAAGGAAAGCAGGTGGATTTGAAAGAGGTTTAAGAAGAATAGGACTTTGTGACTGGCTTGTGAAGGGCAGGAGGGATGGGGGTAGGCATTGGGGGAACTAAAGTGAGTGGGTTATGTTAACCTTCTCTGAGACAGTAAACACAGGTAAGGGGTAGATTTGGGGAAGTCTGATGATTAAATTCTGATATGTGGATTGGAGTTGGTGGTGGACTGCCTCGTGGAAGTATTTAATATGGGGTGGATAGATGAGGATCCCAAAAGCATGTATTAACTGAATAAATATATGAGCAGCTAGATGTGAAGGTGGAAGGCTAAGGACCAGCACCAGCAGTTTTGGAAACTCTGATTTGGAAAAAGAGAAAACGGCCTACAGATAGATTCTGGGGAGTAGTGGTACTGCTGGAGCTTGGAAGGAAAAGGGAAGAAGAGGCAGAATGCGGGGTTTTGCATCATCTTGGTCTAAATGTGAATTTTCAATTTTGAGACATAGCATTTTTCTAAGGAACAATACACATATAGGGCATTATGTGAGGTCAGCTACTTTGCTCAACTGTAAAGCTCAACATTCAGAAACATCATCATGGCATCTGGTCCCATCACTTCATGGGAAATAGATGGGGAAACAGTGGAATCAGTGACAGACTATTTTTTTGGGGGGCCTCCAAAATCACTGCAGATGGTGACTGCAGCCATGAAATTAAAAGATGCTTGCTCCTTGGAAGGAAAGTTATGACCAACCTAGACAGCATTTTAAAAAGCAGAGGCATTACTTTGCCAACAAAGGTCCATCTAGTCAAGGCTATGGTTTTTCCAGTGGTCATGTATAGATGTGAGAGTTGGACTATAAAGAAAGCTGAGTGCCGAAGAATTGATGGATTTGAATTGTGGTGTTGGAGAAGACTCTCAAGAGTCCCTTGGACTGCAAGAAAATCCAACAGTCCATCTTAAAGGAGATCAGTCCTGGATGTTCATTGGAAGGATTGATATTGAAGCTGAAACTCCAATACTTTGGCCACATGATGCAAAGAGCTGACTCGTTTGAAAGGACCCTGATGCTGGGACAGATTGAAGCCGGCAGGAGAAGGGGACGACAGAGGATGAGACGGTTGGATGGCATCATCAACTCAATGGACATGAGTTTGGGTAGACTCTGGGAGTTGCTGATGGATAGGGAGGCCTGGCATGCTTCAGTCCATGTGGTTGCAAAGAGTCAGACACGACTGAGCAACTGAACTGAACTGAAAGTCCTCCAGGTCATATTGGTGTATGGATTTAAAGAACAGATATTTATAAACCATGACAGGACTCAGAAGAGTTTCAGACACACAGGCACCCTGGGTTATTGGATGCTTTCACATTTTGAAGCTGTCTAAGTGTTAATCAGGAGGAAAGAGATTTGAATTGACAGGGTTGGAAATCCAGGCAACAAACCAAAAGTAAACACAGCGGCAGCCTGTGCGCACGGTTGCTATTGAAGCACCCACAGGTCGTATGGAATGCAAGAATGTAGCTGTTGCAGAGTGGCAGTCTTCAGTCAGTCTTGTCAGGAAAACTGGGACTGATTTTCAAACCTCTCAGAAAGTACACTGAGAAAACACTTGCCAGCATTCAGATACTCTTCAATCTTGTGAGAACCAATGTGTCTTTTCAATTTTATCTTCAAAATCTCTCTCAAAACTGTCCGGTGTTTTCTCTCCAACGGTGCCCCCTAGGACAAGCCACTACCCCATTGACCTCTCTCTAGCTGGACTGATCTAGTACCTTCCTCGCTGTTCTGACATCATTTTTACACCGACTTCCACGTGTGTTCCCTGTACATTAGCCAGAGTGATTTTGCAAGTGGAAATCTGATTATATCATCCTTCGCTTAAAACTTCAGAAGACTCAAACCCTTGCGGTCTACACACTCCTTTATGACCTGGCCCCACAGAGCTTCTTCCCCTGTGTGCTGTGTTCTCGATCTTTGGGGCCTTCAGCATGTGATGCAACCAGACTTTCATCCTGCGTCACTCGGTGCAAAAGCCACTTCTCTAAGCCTGCAGATTGGGCTGAATGGGCCCTGAAACTTTCCTTTATCAAACAGAGTACACTTTGGACTGACGAGTGTATTTGTGTAAGGACACGAGTGATGCCTGTCATCCACACTGGGCTGGAAGCTCCAGACGTCCAGGGGCCACCTTCATCTTATTCATCTTTGTATTCCAGCACCTCGTGCAGTACTAGGAATATGGAGGGGCTCAAAGACACTTGGATGAATGGAGCCTGGGGAGGAATCAGCTGAGTTGGGGTCATGTGTGTATCTGCCAGGAGGAACTGAGTCCTTTATGGAACCAACCCCAGGGTTTGCTAGTATTATGTTGTCCTGGCTATCCTGCCAACTGGAAAAATAATGGAAACTAGCTTACTGAGAGGAGAAGGCAATGGCACCCCACTCCAGTACTCTTGCCTGGAAAATCCCGTGGACGGAGAAGCCTGGTAGGCTGCGGTCCATGGGGTCGCTAAGAGTCCGACACGACTGAGCGACTTCACTTTCACTTTTCATTTTTGTGTATTGGAGAAGGAAATGGTCACCCACTCCAGTGTTCTTGCCTGGAGAATCCAAGGGACGGGGGAGCCTGGCTGGCTGCCGTCTATGGGGTCACACAGAGTCGGACACGACTGAAGTGACTTAGCAGCAGCAGCAGCAGCTTACTGAGATGGCATCTTTATTGAGAAGTTTCAGGATTGAATGATGTCTGTGGTCCTTCCAGTCATGAAAAATTATCACTTAATAACACATTAAATATGATGATGTCTTTATACTTAGAGTGTTTGTACTCAGTAATACGCTTTTTCGGCATTCTCTATTATCTGCAGGCCATATTTTTAATCAATGTTTGTTTTTCATATTTGGGGAGTCTTTAATAAAATACATTAAATACAGGATCAGAAAATGCTTTCCTGGCAGGGAGAGAAGAGCTTAATGATTTAGATTACATTTATGCAACTATAAATTGTCCTAATAGTATCCTTTGCCTTGAATTGGCTAAAGTAAAATTTGAATTGTGCATTCTGGATGAAAATTGCAAGTGTTTGTGCGTGTTACAATAAAGAACCCTCTTGAGAAATAGCTAATACAAAATACAATATAGTTACTAATTATATTAAAAATTTAAATATGTGGTAGAGAGTGCAAGTTACTAAACTCATTAAATTGTACCTCCACTTATAAATTTTTAAACATCCTTGGCACAGGAGGTGAGCTGATAGCAAAGTGTTCTGGGGCAGTGGGGTTTTCATCTCCAATATCCATCTTCCTTGTGGAAAAAGCCTCCAGTTTAAGTTTAAGGTTCTCCTCCATCCTCATTGTTCTAGGCCAGATGGACCTCCAGCCTCAGCTCTAAAGTGGAACGTTAGGGTGACAAAGGCTCAGGTCTAATAGGGAATTGTGCTGTCATAACTGATTGAGGGATGGGCATGTGATCAGACAGAATATTGAGAGAAGAGTAGATTTTCTTTCCATTAGACTTGAGGTTAGAAGGATGTGATGCCATAGCAGCTACAAACATCTTGCTTCTATGGGAGAAGAATCCACAGGGTAGAAGAATCTACAGGGAAGGAGAATCCACAGTGAGGAAGAAGCCACAGAAAGGAAAAATCCACATAGAGGAAGAATCCACAAGGAGGGGGAATCAACATGGAGGAAAATTCCACATGGAGGAAGAAACCAGAGGAAGAGTCTCAGCTGTGTGAAGACTTTTCCTAAAACTGACCGTCTTTGCCCATGTCTTCAATAATGTGGACCATTGGATTCCCTTTGAGTTTTTTTTATCCTTTGTGAGATTTATCTTTTTCTTTTTGGGGGGCACTTGTGACTCGGAGTGCTAATTCTGGTGCTTTCCTGAATTTTTACCAGGAGATGAATTTATACCATGAAAGCATTAAATATTCATTGATTCAGGAGACCTATGAAATTTGTAAGGTACTTCTTGGGTCTTTCACATCCTTGGTTTGGAGGATTTCTGTAACTTTAGGAATAACTTCTTGAAAGAACTATTTTTCCAAGGGAAAAAAAAGGTTTTTATCATTGCATGAGAGTTATGCACTGTGTAACATTATTCAATTTTAATTAGAGAATTTTTTACTTCAGGGCATTCGACTAGACCAAGTGACTTGTTCCTGCATATTAGCTGTGAAGATGGCACAATTCAATATTGTATTCAGATAAATCTTAAATTATAATGTCATGAATATACTTGCTTTTAAAGAACTTAAAACTGAAACACCTCAAATGCCAAGGAGCTTTAGGAATTGTTTACTAGTGGCTCATGCTTTCTTGTTTATGCCTTTTAAGAAAATAGTGGCAAAGCACTGCCATCCTCAGTCTATTTTATGCCTAATCAAATCCAGGTTGAGTAGGTTGATGATGTATTTTTAGGTAAAGTTTGAACATGTAGAAAGATGTACTCTCTTGCTTTGGAGGAGAAAGTGAATTTAGTGGATGAGAGACTAAGATGCCAGCATGGTAGGTATCTGGTAGCCAAAGGGATCCTGTTGCAGCATGGAAGCAATGTACAAGCGTCAGGAGGAAAAGATGGGTTTCCATTGTCTTCTAGAAATAAGAAACAATTACTGTCTGGAGCTGTCTTCTCTAAACAAAATTGTGTCTTTCTGAGTAGATGGACTTCCCTGGAGTGGTTCCCACTCACATTCAGGTCCATTCGTTTACAAGCAGCCAGACTTTGTAGATGCCCCATGTTTACGAGCAGGCAGGGCTTGCCAGGGACTCCCAGACTCTTCCACAAAAGCTGCCCCACTCTTCAGTCAGGCAGCAGCATGCTCTCACTCTCCTTAGCCCAGTCTGGATGTGGCAACATTTTGTTTCCACTTGGGGAGAGAAAAGTTTCTATTGAAGGGCATGAGCAAAGAATAATTGTGTTAGAGAAAGAGATTTGAACATTCTCATGTGATGTTCACAGTCATCCTTTCTACAGTATCTATATTTTCACATCTGTAAACACAATAGTTCCCCTGGAGAAGGAAATGGAAACCCACTCCAGTATTCTTGTCTGGGAAATTCCACAGACAGAGGAGTCTGGCAGGCTACAGTCTGTGGGGTCGCAAAACAGTTGGACATGACTGAGTGACTAAAAAACAACAAAAAATCACAGCAGATACAAAGGTTAATCTGTCCTGCACATCACCTCTGGTGCATCAGCTCACACCAAAGAACTGCTCAGTGTAGTGAGTCTGCCAGAACAGACTCCAGGAGTCAGTTCTAATCTTATCTTTCCCTGGAGCCAAGACACTGCCTACACAAACACTCTCATGAATGTTATTTATTGAATGACCTGTTGGGGAAAAGAAAAAAAAAAAAAGACAAAACAGTAGTTACCTCATGGATCATCCAGTTAAGAATTTTTAAGTTTATTGTTTTCCTATATATATTTGCTTCACTTCTTTTTTCACTCTGTCTCAAGCATCACTAGGGGAGAAGATGTAACCCCACTTAAGGCATCAGATGCTGGTTGTTTTATAAGTTAAAAAAAATCTATTTCTGCGATCAACACATTTTACTTAGTCAAGCTCTCACCTCATATATATCCAGAGTATAAACATTTAGACATCAATATTTTCATTATTAGCAGTAATGAAAATACTGTCATTTATGATTTGTTTTAAATATGAAAACACTGTCAGAAGCCAGTTTAGTGATTTTCCATACCAATTCTCTGAGAAGTGTTAGTGAGAGAGAAACATTTATGCTGAATCTTAGCCATGTGAAGAATTGTTCTTATTATTTTCATTTTTTTTTGGAGAGTTTAATTATAAAATTGAGTTGGAAGGAGGGGTGTCATTTTTATGCTAGTTAGAAAAGATCAGTCTCTTCCACTCAAGGAAAAAATTTTTTCTCAGATCAAGAGGAAATAAATGCACCCATATGTATATTCAGGGCTGCTAATAATTACACTCTGGTCTGAAAGAAATTGTGTGTTTTTGAGAGACAAAACTGAATTAGCAAAATGAAAAAAAAAAGAATTTCAGTTTTTTGAAGTCTGGACAGTAAATAAGAAAAGATACTCGTTATTATTGAACTGTTGCTTCCTCTTATTTTCTGATTCATATTTAATCAATTCAGCTGTTTGATCCTCTTTCTACTAAGTATTTAGTGATTTGCAAATAATGTTTACAAAATGTAACCCAAATGGACCTATGTTCCATTTGCAGTGTGAGAAATCTTGTTGAATAATGGTGTTACTTAATGTATCTGTTGACAAACAAGATGTTCAAATACAACTGTGAAGTATTCTGTTTAATAATTTAAAATACTGTCTCAAAGAGAGCTGGAAGGTACATCTCTGCAGAGAAAATTTTTCTTAATGTCCTCCCATCCTTCTGGCAGTGTGGGTATTTATAAAGTATATCTAGAAATATATACATGTGTGTCTGCATGTGCACAGATACACATAACGTTAGAGGAGCAGATGTATATTATGCAGCCGTAGGTCCCAGATTTTAGATCTCAAAAACAATTTTAATATGAAACATTTCTTCTCATTTCCATAGTAGTTGAAATCAACATGTCCATTGATTAAGAGGATAAAAGCCACCTAGGATTAATGTATGATGTTACGTATTCATGTTCTTTGTTTATCACAAGGTTATCCACATACTTTGATTAGCCACGGCTCATAGGTGCATGAACTGCGCTATGCCTTGTATTTCACCTGTGACAATGTTGTTTGTGCATGAGAGTCACAGTCCACTTGGAATAACCCAGTGCCCACCGAGGTTCGTGGTGTCTGTGGAGTCTGGGAACAGCTGCTGAAGAGTGACATTCGAGCATTTCTTTTTGAGGGCTGTCGGGATGACTTCCAAGAGATTCAATAATGGAAAAAAATGATAAACTCAAAAAGCAAGCATGAACTCTATATTGCCTTTTACGTTTCTTAGAACATACTTCTTCAGATGTCAGTTACTTAGAAAATTCAGCGCTATTTCCCTTGTTCACTGTGACTGTCACCGAGTTTCACCAGGAGCATGGGTAGAGCTATTCCTGGAATCCATGGAAACTGCAATGACATAGACGGAAATGTGGGAGGTGGGGAGGGGGACGGATGAGATGTGGGCGAGAAGGACAGGGAGGCAGGCTTAGAGTAGATGCTTGACTTGGTATTCCTGGTTTGTAAGTTTGTGTTTGTTGATCTAGAATTCATAGGACTCTGGTCATTTTCAGGGGCTGACACAAGATAAATCAGTAACAAAGAAGAAGCAAGAATGCCCATCTTTCGAAGTTATTTTTCTGGAAACAGAATGGTCTCATATTCATTTATCCATTCTTATGGTGATTTTCTTCTAGTTTTTATGCACTGAGGATTTTTCTTAATTTCAGTAGCCCAACTTCTCTTCTACCAGCTTTTACTATGTCTTGATAAAAGCCAGTTAAGTCTACCTGGGGACAGTATTCTTTTGTTGTGTTTCAAACACAGAGAGGAAGCCACATTTTACAGCTCAGTAGGATTATGACTTCTTTCACGCTCCAGAATGTTAAATATTTATATTGTTGTTGATTGTTCAGTCATAAGACGTGTCCGACTCTTTGTGACCCCATGGACCCTCCAGGGTCCTCTGTCCATGAGGATCTTCAGGCAAGAATATTGGAGTGTGTTGCCATTTCCTTCTCCAAATATTTATATTAAATTGATTAAAAATGTTAAACTATCAATGGAACCAAACCAGCTTGCTGCTGCTGCTGCTAAGTTGCTTCAGTCGTGTCAGACTCTGTGTGACCACATAGACGGCAGCCCACCAGGCTCCCCCGTCCCTGGGATTCTCCAGGCAAGAACACTGGAGTGGGTTGCCATTTCCTTCTCCAATGCATGAAAGTGAAAAGTGAATGTGAAGTCACTCAGTCGTATCCGACTCTTAGTGACCTCATGGACTACAGCCTACCAGGCTCCTCCATCCATGGGATTTTCCAGGCAAGAGTACTGGAGTGGGGTGCCATTGCCTTCTCCACCAAACCAGCTTAGTAGAGTTTAAATGTGCCCATCTTAAAATCCAACAATCCTTCTCCAGTGTATAAATGCCTGAGAAACTGTCTCATGTGTGTACCAGGAAACAGATAAATGTATGTTCCTAATAGCAAAACAAAGCAAACAGAAATAACACGTAGACTTATTAATAGTAGAACAGATAAATAAATTGTAGTGTTGATATATTTAATACCATGGAGTACTACTAATCAGTGACAAAGAAAAACCCCATAGCTACATCCTCTACATAGATGAATTTAAAAAGAAAATAAAACGATGGGAAATGAGAGCAGCAAGGTGTGAAGAATGCATGTAGTATGATTATTCCATTCATACAAACTTCAAAAACAGGCAAAATCAAAAGTTTCCGCAGTGGTATATACAAGAATGGCAAAATTGTAAAGAAAAGCAAGGGAATGATTAGCACAAAACTCAGGTTAGAGGTTAGCTCAGGCTTCCCAGGTGGCACAGTGGTAAAGCGTCCGCCTGCCAATACAGGAGACACAAGAGAACTGGGTTCAACCCCTGGGTCAGGAAGGTCTCCTAGAGAAGGAAATGGCAACCCACTCCAGTAATCTTGCCTGGAACATTGCCTGGACAGAGGAACCTTGCAGGCCACACAGTCCAGGAGGTCGCAAAGGGTTGGACACGGCAGAACAACTGAGTATGCACGCACACAGGAGGATGGGTAGGAGATGTGATCTGAGAGCGGCTCATATGCTAAAGTGCTCCTAACATAACATGTTTTAAGATGAATAATGTGGATACATTGCACTTAAATGTGTGATATGCCTGTGTGTATATTTCACAATTTGCAAAGAACTTCCAAGAGGAAATGTGCCAAAGGACAGTTTGAGATCACTAGCAACCAAAAACTTCTATGATTAAAATGGGTGGAGACTTTTCCAATACTAAGTGTTAATCACTCAGTGCTGACTGACTCTTTGAGACCCCATGACCTGTAGCCTGCCAGACTCCTCTGTCCATGGAATTCCCCAGCAAAAATACTGGAGTGGGTACCCATTCCCTTCTCCAAGGGATCTTCCTAACCCAGAGATCGAACCCAGTCTCCTGCATTGCCTTTTTATTCTCTGAGCCACCACGTATAATGGGTGGAGACTTTTCTGTAGTATTCCCTATCCTAACTTTTATTAAAAACTAAGAATTCTAGTGGGCTTGCTGTAGGTTTTACTATTTTCACTCTGCTATTTAGGATGTAATCATTTGAAAAGTTCCTTCTTCTACAAAGCCTCGTACTCTCTCATCAGCATGCGTCCGTGCTCAGTCATTTCAATCGTGTCTGACTCTTTGCAACCCTATGGACTGTAGTCCACCAGGCTCCTCTGTCCATGGGAGTCTCCAGGTAAGAACACTGGAGTGAGTTGCCATGCCCTTCTCCAGGGGATCTTCCGGACCCAGGGATCGAACCTGCAGCTCCTGCAGCTCCTACATTGCAGGTGGATTCTTAACCCACTGAGCCACCTGGGAAGCCCATACTCTCTCATATTAAAAATTCTGTTTTTTATTGGAGTACAATTGATTTACAATGTTGTGCTAGTTTCTGCTATCTGACAACATGAATCAGCTATTTGTATACAACTATCCCCTGCCTCGAGCCTCCCTCCCAGTCTAACCCCCATCCCACCCATCTAGGTCAGCACTGAGCACTGAGCTGAACTCTCTGTACCAAACAGCAGGTTCTCTCTATCGATTTTACACGTGGAAGTGTATATGTGTTGCTGCTGCTCTCCCAACCTGTCCTACCTCTCCTGCCCGCCTGGGGCCTCATGTCTCTTCCTTACATCTGGATCCCGCTTCCTGCCCTGCAAATAGGTCCATCTGCACCACTAATATATATGCATTAATATACGATATTTGATTTTCTCTTTCTGACTTCACACCGTATGACAGACTCTAAGTCCACCCACGTCTCTACAAATGACACAGTTTTGTTCCTTCTTATGGCTGAGTAATATTCCACCATGTATACATACCATATCTTCTTTACCTATTCATCTGTTGATGGATGTTTAGGTTGCTTTCCTGTCCCATCTACTGTAAATAGTACTGCAGCCAACATTGGGGTACAAGTATATGTTTGAATTGTGGTTTTCTCAGGGTAAAATCTATAAGTAATAAATGCTGGAGAAGGTGTAGAGAAAAGGGAACCCTTCTACACTGTTGATGGGAATGTAAATTGATGCAGCCACTGTGGACAACAGTATGGAGGTCCCTTAAAAACTAAAAATAGAACTACCATATGACCCAGAAATCTCATATTCATCCTTCAGTGGGCTCAGGAGGACAGGCTGTACATAGGGAGTGAAGAATTCTAGCAGCATGTACTTCATCGGTAGAGTGACGCCAACTGTTGTTGTTTAGCCTCTAAGTCTTGTCTGACTCTGTGCAGCCCCACAGACTGTACCCTGCTAGGGTGTTCTGTCCACAGGATTTTCCAGGCAAGACTATTGGAGTGGATTGCCATTTCCTTCTCCCTGAGATCTTCTCAACACAGGGATTGAACCTGTGTCTCCTGTGTTGGCAGATGGATTCTTTACCAGTGAGACAATGGTGATGATGACAATGGTGATTCTTTACCAGTGAGACCAGAGTGACACCAGTGATGTTTCCCAAATCAAAACTTGACCTAAGGCTCAAGTTCAGAAACAACAGGCTGAGCAATTTTTTAAAGGTCAGATGGAAGAAGTCTGGATAACCTGAACCTTGTATGTTTGAAAACTGTTCCAGGCCATGGAAACGCTCTATGTTCAAAAGAGGAAGTTCTTAAAATGTTCTCATTCGATCTTCTAATCTTACAGAAGAGAAAACTGAGGCCAAAAGAAGATAAAACTGTTATAAAAATTACTCAGTGAGTTAGCAGAGGGAGAGACGTAAAAAGGTCCCCATTTAAACTACTGCCTGGCTCTACAGTCTGGTGATTAAGCTTGAGCCCTGGGGTCAGGAAGACCACTCAGTGACAGTTCAGCTTGAGTCTTAAAATATAAACCTATGAGATGGTGATAATTATAGTTCTTATTACGTGGGGTTTGTTTAAGGATTGAATGAGGTCATATACATAGAGCATTTATTGTACACAATACTTGACTCTCAGTAAGTGCTTGGCAGTGGTTTATTACTATGAGCAAAAAGCAGAAACATTGATTTCTAGTCAGTTTTGAAGCAGTTATTGGTTTGTACATGTTCTATAAAGCATTTGACAAACTGTTCACATTTTCCTGATTACAAGGAAAGGACCTTTTTCAAATTTCCTTCTAAAATCCTATTATATGTTACATACAGTAAACTCAGACACACCTGGAGTTCAAGTTATTATCTCCCATTGATCAGCCTGTCATCTCTTCTGAGCTTCAGATTCTTTCAATTATAATAATATGCATGGCAAGATTGCGGGAAGATGAGATGAGGTGATTGCTAAGAGATGCCTGGGACACTACGCATGGACAAACATTTGCTTCTTTTCATATATTTCTTCATAAATCACCCTTCTATCATAGTCAAAGAAGGAGAAACTCTCAAGGCAGAGTTGTAGCATTAACGGTAGAGAGAGGAACTTGAAATCTACAAGGCACAGCAGAACTATTCACCAGCATTATAATAACTAGGCTGATGTGTGCCTTGCACACCATTTTAACCTCTTATTTGCCAAAAATGTTCCTGCCAATTTATTGAGTAGTATTTTTCTTGAGGTCAAATTATTCCTATCAAAATGGAGATTTATAGGAAAAGATTTTTTTGTCAGTATTATTTTACTACCATGCACAAAATACTTTTGTCCACTCAAACAGTGTTTTTAATTTCATCCAAAAAATGAAAGTCAGACCACAACAAAGTGTGTTAAGATCATAACAGATCACAACCTACACATATATCTTAAGTCTGTAAATGTATCCTAGTTGCAACATTTAAGATACAAAAGTTACAGTACTTAAGAAGAATATGTTAACAGAGTGTATGCCCTATGATTTAACATCAAATATGAATATCAGAGAGCTTCCCAGGTGGCAGCAGTGGTAAAGAACCCACCTAGCAGTGCAGGAGATGTAAGAGATGTGGGTTTGATACCTGGACTGGGAAGATCCCCTGGAGAAGGGCATAGCAACCCACTCCAATATTCTTGCCTGGAGAATCCCATGGACAAAGGAGCCTGGTGGGCTACAGTCTATAGGATCACAGAGTCAGACACAACTGAAGTGACTTAGCAATTACGTCCATGCATGAATATCAGGCCTTATCTGAATTACTGGGGATACTTCAGTCCTATGATTGTCGCACAACCAAATTAGTTTTGAAGAACCATCTTTGATGGCAAAAATTCATGAAATCACAGCACCCCAGGCAAAGAAGAAACTGTAGACTTCATCTGACCAGGACCTGACTTTCCAAGTGTGCAAGCTGAAAACTTCAAAAAGCAAAATAATGTGTGTCAGTCACCAATAAATTACATGAAGAATCAAGATTGTATGGGGAATTCAACATCTAGCCTTGGAGCGTCTGACAGTCCCTGAGGCCATGCAGAGGTTATGCCAGAGGAGGGCTTTCCACATCAAGACACTTCTTATCTTTTCAAGTTATGAGTTGAGTACTGAGTAGTGGATGGATGAAAAGAAGGCTAAGTTCAGTTCATTTCAGTCGCTCAGTTGTGTCCGACTCTTTGCGACCCCATGAATCGCAGCACGCCAGGCCTCCCTGTCCATCACCATCTCCCGGAGTTCACTCAGACTCATATTCATAGAGCCCGTGATGCCATCCAGCCATCTCATCCTCGGTCGTCCCCTTCTCCTCCTGCCCCCAACCCCTCCCAGCATCAGTCTTTTCCAATGAGTCAACTCTTCACATGAGGTGGCCAAAGTACTGGAGCTTCAGCTTTAGCATCATTCCTTCCAAAGAAATCCCAGGGCTGATCTCCTTCAGAATGGACTGGTTGGATCTCCTTGCAGTCCAAGGGACCCTCAAGAGTCTTCTCCAACACCACAGTTCAAAAGCATCAATTCTTCGGCGCTCAGCCTTCTTTACAGTCCAACTTTCACATCCATACATGACCACAGGAAAAACCATAGTCTTGACTAGACAGACCTTAGTCGGCAAAGTAATGTCTCTGCTTTTGAATATGCTATCTAGATTGGTCATAACTTTTCTTCCAAGGAGTAAGCGTCTTTTAATTTCATGGCTGCAGTCACCATCTGCAGTGATTTTGGAGTCCCCCAAAAATAAAGTCTGACACTGTTTCCACTGTTTCCCCATCTATTTCTCATGAAGTGATGGGACCAGATGCCATGATCTTCGTTTTCTGAATGTTGAGCGTTAAGCCAACTTTTTCACTCTCCTCTTTCACTTTTATCAAGAGGCTTTTGAGTTCCTCTTCACTTTCTGCCATAAGGGTGGTGTCATCTGCATATCTGAGGTTATTGATATTTCTCCCAGCAATCTTGATTCCAACTTGTGTTTATTCCAACCCAGCGTTTCTCCCAACCCAGCGTTTCTCATGATGTACTCTGCATATAAGTTAAATAAACAGGGTGACAATATACAGCCTTGACGTACTCCTTTTCCTATTTGGAACCAGTCTATTGTTCCATGTCCAGTTCTAACTGTTGCTTCCTGACCTGCATACAGATTTCTCAAGAGGCAGGTTAGCTGGTCTGGTATTCCCATCTCTTTCAGAATTTTCCACAGTTTATTGTGATCCACATAGTCAAAGGCTTTGGCATAGTCAATAAAGCAGAAATAGATGTTTTTCTGGAACTCTCTTGCTTTTTCCATGATCCAGTGGATGTTGGCAATTTGATCTCTGGTTCCTCTGCCTTTTCTAAATTAGCTTGAACATCAGGGAGCTCACGGTTCACGTATTGCTGAAGCCTGGCTTGGAGAATTTTGAGCATTACTTTACTAGCATGTGAGATGAGTGCAATTGTGCGGTAGTTGAGCATTCTTTGGCATTGCCTTTCTTTGAGATTGGAATGAAAACTGACCTTTTCCAGTCCTGTGGCCACTGCTGAGTTTTCCAAATTTGCTGGCATATTGAGTGCAGCACTTTCACAGCATCATCTTTCAGGATTTGAAATAGCTCAACTGGAATTCCATCACCTCCACTAGCTTTGTTCATAGTGATGCTTTCTAAGGCCCACTTGACTTCACATTCCAAGATGTCTGCCTCTAGATTACTGATCACATCATCATGATTATCTGGGTCATGAAAATCTTTTTTGTACAGTTCTTCCATGTATTCTTGCCACCTCTTCTTAATATCTTCTGCTTCTGTTAGGTCCAGACCATTTCTGTTCTTTATCGAGTCCATCTTTGCATGAAATGTTCCCTTGGTACCTCTAATTTTCTTGAAGAGATCTCTAGTTTTTCCCATTCTGTTCTTTTCCTCTATTTCTTTGCATTGATTGCTGAAGGAGGCATTCTTATCTCTTCTTGCTATTCTTTGGAACTCTGAATTCAGATGCTTATATCTTTCCTTTTCTCCTTTGCTTTTCACCTCTCTTCTTTTCACAGCTATTTGTAAGGCCTCCCCAGACAGCCATTTTGCTTTTTTGCATTTCTTTTCCATGGGGATGGTCTTGATACCTGTCTCCTGTACAATGTCACGAACCTCATTCCATAGTTCACCAGGCACTCTATCTATCAGTTCTAGGCCCTTAAATCTATTTCTCACTTCCACTGCATAATCATAAGGGATTTGATTTAGGTCATACCTGAATGGTCTAGCGGTTTTCCCTACTTTCTTCAATTTGAGTCTGAATTTGGCAATAAGGAGTTCATGATCTGAGCCACAGTCAGCTCCTGGTCTTGTTTCTGTTGAGTGTATAGAGCTTCTCCATCTTTGGCTGCAAAGTATATAATCAATCTGATTTCGATGTTGACCATCTGGTGATGTCCATGTGTAGAGTCTTCTCTTGTGTTGTTGGTGAGGGTAAAGTGAGAGAATTCCAGAAAAACATCTTCTTCAGCTTCTTTGACTACACTAAAACCTTTGACTGTGTGGGTCACAGCAAGAGATGGGAATACCTGACCACTTTACCTGACTCCTGAGAAATCTGTATGCAGGTCAAGAAACAACAGTTAGAAACAAATATGGAACAACGGACTGATTCCGCATTGGGACAGTAGTACATCAAGACTGAATATTGTCTCCTTGCTTCTTTAACTATATGCAGAGTAAATCATGTGAAATCCAGACTGGATGAAGCACAAGCTGGAATCGAGCTTGCTGGGAGAAATATCAATAACCTCAGATATGCAGATGACACCACCCTTGTGGCAGAAAACAGAGGAACTAAAGAGACTTTTGGTGAAAGTGAAAGAAGAGAACGAAAATTCTGGCTTAAAACCCAACTTTCAAAAAACAAAAATCATTGCATCCAGTCCCATCACTTCATGGCAAATAGATGGGGAAACAATGGAAACAGTGACAGACTTTGTTTTTTTGGTATCCAAAATCACTGTAGATGGTAACTACAGCCATGAGGTTAAAAGACTCTTGCTCCTTGGAAGAAATGCTGTGATCAATCTAGACAGCCTATTAAAAAGCAGAGACATTACTTTGCCAACAAAGTTCCATGTGGTCCAAGCTATGGTTTTTCCAGTAGTCATGTATGAGTTGGACCATAAAGAAAGCTGAGTGTTGAAGAAAAGTAGAGACATTACTTTGCCAACAAAGTTCCATGTGGTCAAAGCTATGGTTTTTCCAGTAGTCATGTGTGAGTTGGACCATAAAGAAAGCTGAGTGTCGAAGAATTGATGCTTTTGAAATGTGGTGCTGGAGAAGACTCTTGAGAGTCTCTTGGACTGCTAGGAGATCCAACCAGTCCATCCTAAATTAGATCAGTCCTGAATATTCATTGGAAGGACTGATGCTGAAGCTGAAGCTCCAATACTTTGGCCAGCTGATGTGAAGAACTGACTCAATGGAAAAGACCCTGATGCTGGGAAAGATTGAAGGCGGGAGGAGAAGGGGATGACAGAGGATGAGATGATTGGATGGCATCACTGACTCGGACATGAGTTTGAGCAAGCTCTGGGAGTTGGTGATGGACAGGGAAGCCTGGTGTGCTGCAGTCCATGGTGTCACAAGGAGTCAGACATGATTGAGTGACTGAACTGAGCTGAACAAGAAGAAAGAAAAGACTTGTGTCACCAATATGTAAAAGTTCTAGCAAAGTGTTCTGATTTGCCCTGATTGGGTCATGTAACCAAAGTTTGAACCCATAACAGAAACAGAGAGTATAGAGTATTTTGATTCTCACACATCCAATATAAGTGGCCAGAAATTGTGTAAGAGGCCAGCTCTGTGAAGGCAAGTGATTTGAGTGGGAGAAGTAGTTTTTCAAAGGAGTAAAATAGAAGGAGCATATTTTAATAGGAGAGTGGATGCTGGTCATGTAAAACATGAAATTTAACAAATTGTTTGTACTTTTAAAGTCTACTTTCAAAGAACTCACCAGTCAGTAAGGACAGACAGATGGTGGCAACCCAGTGTTAAAGGTGTTGTGGCAGCAATGCACAAACAGGCCTGTGCATGCAAGGGTAGATGAAATGTCAATAAGATTTAATACAAGTCTTAAAAAATGAGTAAGATTTTGTGCCACAGAGAAGGGGAAACAAATCTGAAGGGGAAGAATATTCCAGGTGAAAGGAGAAGGCAATGATACACTTATCTTAGCTGCTTAATAGGCAAATCCATAGAGACAGAAAGTGATTGCCAAGGAAAGTGAGTGCTAATGGCTTTGGGATTTCTCTCTGGGTGCTTAAAATGGCCTGGAATTATACAGCAGGGATAGTTGCACAATTTTGTGAGCATACTAAAAATCTGATTTATAGTTTTAAAGTATTAATTTTCAGGTATGTTCATTATACCTCGATAAAAATAAATTTATACAAGGAATGACTGTTTAGCATCAGTAGATATTAAGGAAGAATCACAAAGAGGAGTGTGGGAAAGGTGAATGTGGGCCAGCCTTGAAAGGCTGAGTAACGTGTGCCAGGATTAGGGGGATGCAGAAATTTGTTGTTGTTCATTCTCCAAGTCATGTCTGACTCTTTGTGACCCCATGCACTGTGGCACTCCAGTCTTCCCTGTCTTTCACCACCTCTCGGAGTTTGCCCAAGTTCATATCCATGGAATCAGTGATACAGAAATTAGGGGGTATGAAAAAATTCAGTAATTAAGATAAACAATATGTTCATGCATTTTTTTAGCAAGTTAAAAAGTGTGAAAATCCATGGTAAACAAGATATCAAAATTTAAAATGAAAACATGATGATTGGCAGTGGGGAATTAAAGATTCTGCAGAAATATAACTGACCATGTTAAAACTTTAGACAGAGAGATTTTCAGTAACAACAAAGACCAGACTTAGAAAGCAAAGATGGGGCAGAACCCTACTTCACAGGCTATTAGGAAGTCCCAGGAGACATAAGGAGTCCTCACGAGCATTGCTCTGTGCTACCTACCTCCTGTCCTGCCTGGAGGGTGAGCCTCCCAGGATTCTCTGCAGTGTTCCTGATCATGGGAAGAGAGCATCCTGTTTTGTACCCTTATTCCTATGGTAGGACATTTTGTATTAACTTAAAAAGCATGTTGAATAATTAAATAATGAATGAATTGATTACCAGTTAGAGTGTGTGTGTGTGTGTGTGTGTGTGTTAGGGGTTAGGAGTGGGCTACAAAGTGTTACCAGTTCAACCTGACCCTCAAGCAAACAGCCAGATAAAATGGATGGCTAGCAGTACATTGGTGATGTAATTAAATAAGAGGAAATTAAAGTTAGCATCTGATGAATTTACTATCATAGTAACCGGCCAAAGACAACGATACAAAGCTTCCAGGCTTTTGATAGAAAAGATTGTGTCCCAGGAACTTGAAGAGAGTCAGGGTGTCATTGATGCCTGCATGAATCCAAAGAACATATTCAGAGATGCTGCAGAGCAGAGATAGCACTGTTGGTCTTTTCTTAACCTAAAAATAACTTGAAGGTGTGTTTCAACTGATCAGGACCTCACACCAAACCTAAGTCCAACAGCAGAAAATTCATAAACCATACAAATAAATGTGAACCTCTCACTCTGCAAAAAAACTGTAAAAGTATAGAAAAGAGAGGGGAACATTTGTTAAAAACTAAATGTAAATGTTAAAAAGAATTTACTAATGTAAGATAGAAGTAATGAAATGGTAATAGGCTATATTTGAAATAATTACACTAAAAAATACTGAAAATACAAAATGTAGAGAAGAGAAAAATGGTCTTAAACATACTTGGCTCAAGCATTCAAAAGATAGCAATTCATTTTTGTATTTAGTAATCAGAAAAAAAAGAAGTTAAAGCTACATTTATAAGAAGCAAGTTTAAAAGTCAGCAAAATGAAAACAAAAGTATACAGCTTTCAAAATTGTAGGAAAGATCAGAACAAAGGAACAAAAAAGAATAATTCATATATGAAAAGAACAACCACAAAGAACTCTCTAGAAATAAAAAGAAAAAATTAAAGAACCAAACCAGATGGCTTAGAAACAAATGATAGAAGCTTTAATATTTGTTTTAAGAAAAATGTGAATGGGTCACATATTTCAAAGAAACAAAAAACAAAAGGAAATCACTTACACTGAGTTAGAAACAATACCCACTGTTAGGAAAGCTTACGAAATATACTGAAAACTATATCAAAAAATTAAATATGAGATGGTAGGTAAATAAAAAGAAAGCAGCAGTTAATATAAGGCAAAAAATAACTAATGCAGGATGAAAAATGGCAATTATGGGACTAAAGTAATTGTTATGTTGACCAAGATTCCAAATCATTACATAGATGTAAAATTTTTGTGAATATTAATGACTGAACACTTCACATCGAGACACATAAAGAAAAAAAAAAAAACACTGAATAACAAAAGACATCATGTGTAAAAACATAGACCTGGAGAGATTTTAAACATTTCCCTTGATCTTTGACTAATTAATGTGGCAAAAATATAAGCATTTAGGATACACAAAATCTAAATAGTACAAATAATAAAGCAGAATAAAAGATTTATATTGAACTTTTACTGTCTAGAGAATGCATCTTATTTTCCAGTGTCTACAGATCATTTAAAAATTCTCAGTCCGAAAGGAAATCTTAGTAAATTCCGAAGTAGAAAATATTTATTCCTACAGTAGGACATTTTGTACTAACTTAGCATGTTGAATAAATGCATAATTTTTATTTAATCATATTAAGATTATTATTTTAATCTTATTTAAATAAAGATTAAATGTTCAATATGATTAAATGCAATTTAATATGATTAAATGAAAATAGAAATATATTAATATTTTTTATCAAAGTATAATTGACATACAACATTATTTTAAAGTGTACAGCATAATGATTTGACATACAAGTTAACAAGATAACAAAACTAGTTATACTCTGTCATACAAAGTTACAAACTGTACTTTCTTGTGGTGAAAACTTTGTATATTTACACTGACAAGCTTTCAAATATGTACAATAACATTACTGACTATATACCACACTGTACGTTACATCCCATAACTCCTTCATTTTATATCTGGAAATATGTACGTTTTGATTTTCTTCACCAATTTCACCCACTCCCAGCCCCCACTCCTCACCCCACTCCATGCAGCCAACAATTTGTTCTGTGCGTTTATTAGTTTAGCTTAATTTTGTTTGTTTGTTTTAGATTCCACATATTAGTGAAATCATACAGTATTTCTCTTTCTCTGTCTGGCTGATTTAGCTTAGCGTAATACCTTCAAGGTCTATCCATGTTGCTATTCGTGGCATTATTTCGTTCTTTTTTTCTGGCTGAGCAATCTTTCGCTCTGTATATGCAACGCATATTTATCCATTTATCTGTTGAGGGACATTTAGATTGTTCCTATATCTTGGTTACTGTTAATAGCATTACTATACATAAGGATACAAGTATCTTCTTGAACTAGGGTCTTCATTTTCTTTGAATTATGGTAGTTTTGTTTTTAATTTTTTGAAGGATCTCTATACTGCTTTTTATAGCAGCTGGATCAGTTTACATTTCCACCAAAGTGCATAAGTGTTTCCTTTTTTTGGCAGAATTGTAGATACTTGTTATTTCTTTTCCTTTTTATAATAGCCATTCTGACCCATGAGAAGTAATTTCTCATTGTGGTTTTAATTTGCATTTCCCTGATTAGTGATGCTGAGCATCTTTTCATATGCTGGGTGGCCTTCTTTATGTCTTCTTTGGGAAAGAGATTTAGTTTTTTAAAGACTTAATGATAAGAAAACCAATAAGCTAGAACTTTTAAAAATTAAATAGTCTATGTTCAATACAGGATACAGGATGCTTAGGGCTGGTGCATGGGGATCCAGAGAGATGACATGGGGTGGGAGGTGGGAGGGGGGTTCAGGATTGGGAACTTATGTACACCCATGGCTGATTCATGTCAATGTATGGCAAAACCAATACAGTATTGTAAAGCAAAATAAAGTAGAAATAAAAATTTTAAAAAATAAAAATTAAAAAAAAAGCAGGAAGAGTAAAAATATATATATATATAATTAATTGATTTATTTTAATTGGAAGATATTTACTTTAAAATATTGTGATGGTTTTTGCCATACATCAACATGAGTCAGCCGCAGGTATACGTGTGTCCCCCGCTTCCTGAACCCCCCCTCCGCTTCCCTCCCCACCCTATCCCCCTGGGTTGTCCCAGAGCACTGGCTTTGAGTGCCCTGCTTCATGCTTCGAACTTGCACTGGTCATCTACTTTACACATGGTCATGTACATGTTTCAGCGCTATTCTCTCAAAAGGAGACACAGAAGCAGACTTTGTTTTTTAAAAGGAAATCTGCTGAACATTTCTTGGATTGTGAGCAAATTAAAATGATAGACTTTTCAGAAATCATCAAAGGAAATATTGTTTAAAAAGTTTATAGCAGGGAGCCAAAACTATAATCAGAAGAAAATATATGATTTAAATTGTGTGTGTGTGTGCTCAGTCAGCCCCATGGACTGTAGTCCGCTAGGCTCCTCCGTCCATGGAATTTTCCAGTCAAGAATCCTGGAGTGGGTTGCTGCTTTCTGCTCCTGAGAGTCTTCCCATCTAAGGGATGAGACCCGTGTCTCTTGCATTTCCTGAACTGGCAGGCAGATTCTTTACACTAGGGCCACCAATTATTTCATTATTAATAAATAAGAATAAGTAAATGAACTAAACATCTATCCAGGAAACTATTTTTATAAAAGCAAAGGAAAGTGGGGAAAAGGAATAATAAAGACAAAAGCAGACACAAAAATTAAGAAAAAGTAAAAGATCTGATCAATAAACTTCAAAGGTCTCAAACAGTGATTAAAACAACTGACTCTTTAGAACAGAAAATCAAGAAAAAGAGAAAGAAAACCATATGAGCTGTAAGAATAAAATGTATTAGATAACCACAACTTGAGAGCTCATAAGAGTTTGGGGAACATGAAATGTTTAAATGACTGATTAATGCAAAAAAAAAAAAAAGGCAAAATAGATGACATTCCTAGGGAAACTGGTTTACACAAAAGAAAACAGAATAGGCTATAAACCAAAAAGGAATGAAAATCAGTTGTTTAAGAACTTCCTCTTCAAACATTTGGGCACAAACAATTTTATAGGTAGGTTTTAATTTGAAGAAAATACGGTTCCTACAGTGAGTTTATTCCCAAACATAGAAATAGAAGGAGAATTCTCTATTATTTTTATCAAGGTATTGTAACCCTGGTATCAAAATGTGATAAAAGCAGCCTAATTTGAGAACTATCACTTATGAACATAGTTATAGAAGTTCATCATCTGAAAAGTAAGATATTTACCCTTTATGCAAAGCAGACACAGTTCCAAATGCTCCCATACTTGTAAGAGACAGTGAAAGTGTTTTTATTTCTTTTAAAATCAGAAAGATTAAGTCAAATAAAATGCCCAATACATAACATCAACATATGTATCTCTGTGCCAACACAGATAAAAATTATATGCATATTTTGTGCTGTGCCTCCCATCAGAGGCAAAGGCGAAAGCTGCCCAGGGCCTTGAAGGTCATCGTGGGTCTCCCTTACTTAAAAGATGGTTCATGACCGTAGCTGATATTTGGCCTCAGCAAAACCACACCGGGGAGATTTCTCGGTAATTGAGCAGCGTGAGAATGAGTCTCTGTGTTGAGACTGATTTCCTCATTCACACTCTTACTATTTCCTCCCCATATGTTATAGGGTCTTTGAAGGCTGACAATTATTCTTTGTAAAAAGAAACACACATACACAAATGTTTCAATTCAGAGCACAGGAGGGATTCACTGGGTTCCCCTCAAGCCTGCAGTGTGAGGTAAGGGTACATAAAGATGGGCTCATCCCCCCAAAATGTTGCGTCTCAGTGGGGTGGGAGGTGGAGGAGCAGGGCCACAGAGTTCTGCCTTCAGCCCAGCCTCTGAACCAGAGCAGGAGGAGGGAAAAGGAGATGCGCTGTTGTCTTTCGTACCTTCCACGTAGTACCCCCATCATCATTCGGAAGAATGTGTCTTTCACCCAGAAATTTAGACATGTAAGTCTACAAAGCATCAAGGGAAGCACTTGCTCTCACAATTCTGAAGCAAATACAAAATACAGAGAAAGAGGTACAGTTTTAAAGGCACAGTTTTTTTTGTTTTTTGTTTTTTTTTTCCTTTAGGAATAGTATTATGCTTGGAGTAAAAGTAATGGTGATTTTTGCTTTTTTGAAAAAGACCCTGATGCTGCTGGGAAAGACTGAAGGCAGGAGGAGAAGGGGACGACACAGGATGAGATGGTTGGATGGCATCACTGATGCGATGGACATGAGTTTGAGTGAACTCTGGGAGTTGGTAATGGACAAGGACGCCTGACGTGCTGGGGTCCATGGGGTCGCAAACAGTCGGACACGACTGAGCGACTGAACTGAAAAGTAACGGTGGTTTTTTCTTTGTTGAAATTTGACGTTTGATACTGGAACACATTCTTAAATGAATGTGATTATGTTACACATCATTTTTTAAATTAATTTTTAAATTATTAAAAAAATAAATTTATTTATTTTAATTGGAGGCTAATTATTTTAAAATATTGTATTGGTTTTGCCATACATCAACATGAATCCACCATGAGTGTACACGTGTTCCCCTTCCTGAACCCCCCTCCCACCTCCCTCCCTGTATCATCCCTCTGGGTCATCCCAGTGCACCAGCCCCAAGCATCCTGAATCCTGCATCGAACCTGGACTGGCGATGCGTTTCTTATATATTACACATGTTTCAATGCCACTCTCCCAAATCATCCCACCCTCTCCCTCTTTTTTATTGAAGGATAATTGCTTTACAGAATTTTGTTGTTTTCTGTCAAAACTGAGCATGAATCAGTCGTAGATATACATCTATCCCCTCCTTTTTGAAACTTCCTCCCATCTCCCTCCCCATCCCACCCCTCTAGGTTGATACAGAGCCCCTGTTTGAGTTTCCTGAGCCATACAGAAAATTTCCGTTGGCTATCTATTTAACATATGGTAATGTAAGTTTCCATGTTACTCTCTCCATACATCTCACCCTCTCCTCCCCTCTCCCTATGTCCGTAAGTCTATTCTCTATGTTAATGTTCATTTCTTGCTTTATGGTTTTTAGCTAATGACTTATTACTTGCAGTTTATTTTAGACCATGGAAACAATGTTAGACAAAAAGCAAATTCAAGTGGTTTTCTTATTTGGGTTCAAAATGGGCCATAAAGCAGCAGAGCCAGCTTATAACATCAACAACGAATTTGGCTCGGGAGCTGCTACCGAAGGCACAGCACAGCAGTGATTCAAGAAGCTTTGCGAATGAGAGGAGAGCCTTGGAGATGAGAGTGCAGTAGTTCACCACTGGCAGCTGACAATGCCCAGCTGAGAGCAATCATCGAAGCTGATCCTCTTACAACTTAATGAGGAGTTGCCAAGAGCTCAACGCTGACCATTCAATGATTGTTCGGCATGTGAAGCAGATTGGAAAGGTGAATAAAGCTCAATAAGTGGGTGCCTCATGAGCTAACCAAAAAACTCAAAAATATCATTTTGAAGTGTCATCTTCTCTTACTCTATGCAACAACCACAAATCATTTCTTGATTGAATTGTGATGTGCAGCAAAACCATTACATCTAAGAAGCATGCTCAGCAAATCAATGAGATGAACCAAAAATTGCAATGCCTGAGCTGGTATTGGGCAACAGAAAGTGTGCAGTTCTTCTCCCCAGCAATGCCTGACTGCACCTCGCACAACCAATGCTTCAAAAGTTGAATAATGTATAGAACAGACTTTTGGACTCTGTGGGAGAGAGAGAGGGTGGGATGATTTGGGAGAATGGTGTTGAAACATGTATACTATCATGTAAGAAATGAATCGCCAGTCTAGGTTCGATACAGGATACAGGATGCTGGGGGCTGGTGCACGGGGATGACCCAGAGAGATGATATGGGGAGAGAGGTGGGAGGGGGGTTCAGGATTGGGAACTCATGTACACCCGTGGCAGATTCATGTCAATGTATGGCAAAACCAATACAGTATTTAAAAAAAAAAAAAAGTTCAGTGAATTGGTCTACAAAATTTTGCCTCATCCACCACATCCACCTGACCTACCACCAACATACTACCACTTGTTCAAGCACCTCAACAACTTTTTGCAGGGAAGATGCTTCGACAACCAGCAGGATGCAAAAAATGCTTTCCAAGAGTTTGCTGATTCCCAAGGCACAGATTTTTACTCTACAGGAATACCAAACTTACTTCTTATTGGCAATAAAGTATTGATTGTGATGGTTTGTATTTTGAGTAATAAAGATGTGTTTGAGCCTAGTTATAATGATTTAAAATTCACAATCTGAAGCCAAAATTACATTTGCATTGCCCTAATATCATTAACATCTTTCACCCCCAGACCCACAATTATAATTTTGTCTTTGATCCTTTTCTCCTAGATCACTGCTTTTTCATCATATGTGTAAAATCAGATTTTCTCTTTCTCCCTCCCTCCCCAAAAGTCCTTATGTATCTTAAATTATCTGTGATATTCTCTAAATTCTTACAGGAGGAGGGAATTGCCACTAAGGAAGCAAAAAGGATGTGTTATAAGCCCATGGCAGGGGGGGGTGGTATGGCGATCCTGAACCTGGTTTTTAAAAGACAAGTAAGAATCAACACAAGATTATAATCCAACTATACTTCAATTGAAAAAAAAAAAAAAGGTGAGTCAGAAGTGGTTCAGCATTTCGGTCTTTAAATACAGCAGGTGAAGCAGCTGTGTGTGCAACAAATAGAAACTAAGGTCTTAGAAAATGTGTCCTGTATTCAGAGTAGTAATAATAACACTTAACTTTTCAAAGTTGCCATAAAATGCTTTTTATTTATTTATATTTATTATTATTTTTAATTTTTATTTTTACTTTATTTTGCTTTACAATACTGTATTGGTTTTGCCATACATTGACATGAATCAGCCATGGGTGTACATGAGTTCCCAATCCTGATCCCCCCACCGCCACCTCCCACCCCATATCATCTCTCTGGATCATCCCCAAGCATCCTGTATCCTATATTGAACATAGACTGGCGATTCGTTTCTTACCTGATAGTATACATGTTTCAATGCCATTCTCCCAAATCATCCCACCTTCTCCCTCTCCCACGGAGTCTAAAAGTCCGTTCTATACATCTGTGTCTCTTTTGCTGTCTCGCATACAGGGTTATCATTACCATCTTTCTAAATTCCATATATATGTGTTAGTATACTGTATTGGTGTTTTTCTTTCTGGCTTACTTCACTCTGTATAATAGGCTCCAGTTTCATCCACCTCATTAGAACTGATTCAAATGTATTCTTTTTAATGGCTGAGTAATACTCCATTGTACATATGTACCACAGCTTTCTTATCCATTCATCTGCTGATGGACATCTAGGTTGTTTCCATGTCCTGGCTATTATAAACAGTGCTGCGATGAACATTGGGGAACACATGTCTCTTTCAATTCTGGTTTCCTCGGTGTGTATGCCCAGCAGTGGGATTGCTGGGTCATAAGGCAGTTCTATTTGCAATTTTTTAAGGAATCTCCACACTGTTCTCCATAGTGGCTGTACTAGTTTGCATTCCCACCAAGAAAGTGTGCTATGAGCCCTTAGCAGAGGGCCAAATGTACAGCAGGTGCTCAAGAAGCAAATAGTATTACCAAGATCAGCAAAACTGGCATCAGACAGAAGAAAATCTGTCAAACTAAAATCTCTTTCATGTAGTTGCTCCCAGTTTATGAATTGATTTTATGTAAATACCTTGCACATGTTTCTCTCATTTTAAAATTCTGTGGAGGCCAGTATTTCTGTTCCTATTTTTAAAACCTAGTAAACTAAGATTTGGAAAATTTAGATGACTTGTCCAGAATCACACAGGCTCTTTTATTCCAAATCCTATGGATTCTTGCCTGTAACCTGTCAGCTGTCGTAATTTTAAAAACCTGTCTAGTACACATTAGGGAGCTTCCCAGGGGGTGCTAATGGTCAAGAATCCACCTGCCAATGCAGGAGATTCAGGTTCAATCCCTGGGTCAGGAAGATTCCCTGGAGGAGGACGTGGCAACCCATCCAGTGTTCTTGCCTGGAGGATCCCATGGACAGAGGAGCCTGGTAGACTGTGGTCCATGGGGTCACAAAGAGTCAGACATGACTGACATGACTTAGCACACATGCACACAGCACACATCAGACGTTGCTTCTCTGTTGTTGGAATCATCACCCCCTCCCACTATCTGTCAGTTTCCATTGATTAGTTGAAGACATTTGGTAATGACTCCTTTGGAATATTTTGCATTCTTTTTTTCACAAAGGCATAATTAAATTCTTAACCAACAGCACAGTATTGCAACTTTTGCTGAAATGGTAGATTCTAGATAAGTGTTGGTTTAGAGTTCACAGTGCAATAGAATTAGGGGTAATTTTTGTATCTCTACTCTCTTTGTTAAGTTTTTCTAAAATAAAATTGATATATCGCTAACACTTTATACATGTACACGTCATACAAAGCTCCTAGTAGATAAAGAAATTTCCTTTGTATTTGCAGGACTTATCATATCACTTTTGTGTATGTCAGACACAGTAATGTCAATACTTTGATTGCAAACTAGAGCTGTTGCTTCACTATATATTATTGCTATCTTTTTCATCTTCATTGCCTTCTAGGTGTTGATTGTCAATTTTCCAACAGTGCTAAGAATACTACTGGTTCACACAATGGCATTCTGGCTTTAAGTGAAGGCCCTGACTGACCATGTGAGCAAGAGATGATGATGTGAAGGATTATGCTCCAAGAAAAGGCAACCGGCAGCTAAAAGCAAATCGCTGACTTATAGTCTGTTGCTTGTTCAGTTACTGGAAACAGTGGCGAAAACTAGCGCAAGACCTCAGCATAATGGTTGAGTCAACCTAGGGCGAGTGTAGAGTCAGACCCATCAGATTCAACCCACCTGGTTAGATAAGCACAATTTACTTCTTTCAGTGAAAGGAAACTACTTCTTTTTCAGAGGCTGGAAAGCAAGGAGCTTCATGCAAAGAGGAATGAGACCAAAAGGCAGGACCTCAGAACAGCTGCTCAAAGTCAATGAACTGAAGGCATAAATCTAGGCAATCGAATCTAAACCAGATTCAGCCGCAAAACTGAGGTGGGTCCACAGGCAGTGGCCACGCTGAGGAAGCAGGAAGATGATACGTGCCCCAGAGCACCGCTGTCCCTGAAAGCCGTGCGTTCTGATTCTGGGAGGGCAGCTGCTCAGGTGTGAGGCTCAGATGTCTGGAGCCTGAGTCTTAAGGCATAGAGCTGCTTGGTGATGTAAAAGAGAAGATGCACCCCAGTGACATCTATTAAAACATGCTCATAGTGGAAGGTCCTCAGCTCTAGAAGCCCGGAAGATCCCATGTCTATTGAAGGCTGTGCACAGCAGTAGCTAGATTTGCTCACTGGATTTGAGCTACGAGGCCAGTAAATCCCACAACCTGCCACAGAAGCCCAGAGCTATTCAGCCTGATTCTGTCTTCTTGATCTGTAGGAAATAGAAGATGGAAACCTCAAAGGGTTGTTTCCCCCTCCTCTCCTGTTTCCTGAGGGGATGGGTGCTGTCAGCTAAGCTCCAGTGTTTAATTGGTCCTTGTGCAAAGGGAGCCCAGTTCTGCTGGAGAAATGCTCTGAACAGGCCCTGGAAACAGGAGCTGTGGCCTAGAGTGGATCTCGGTGCCGGATCAGAGCATGGAACCCATAGCCATCCCCTGGGTGTGCTCACGCGACCCTGGAAGGGACAGCCAGGTCCTCAGGACTGGTTAATTACCCAGTTAGATGCTGGGCATGCCCTTGTGTGTTTTCAAATGCGTGTCATGTTCTCCTTTTTCTTTGACATGTTTCTATTCTGGATCATTAAAAAAAAAGACTTCTCTTCCCCCCTTCCCTTCCTTTAAAAACTGTTCGGTTCTTTCCTAAGGTGGTTGTGCAGCTAACATATGTTGAGCCACTGCCTGACTCATTATAAATAGCCCAGCTTCACGTGCCTGCCAGCAAGGAACACAAACAGGCCAGCGTCCGGTAACCCGCTGTGTGTTCTCAAGCCTTGCGGGGACTCAGGCCTACACTGTGAGCCTTCATGTATTCTTTTACAGGCACGCCTGGATTTTTCCACACGCTTCAAAATCACAACTTTCAGCTACAAGTGAGAACTCACTGCCGTCCCACAAACCAAACCTTGTCAAAGACAACTTTTTCTCTCTTATCAGACAGCTACGATTAAAAAAGAAAAAAAGTTGACTTTATTAAAAAAATTATTCTCAATTTCTTATATAAAGTTTTGCTCCAAGAATGCTGTAAACTGGAGCTCTGGTAACTCTTTCTAAAAAGGGATATATAGTAAATATTTTTGCCTTTGTGGGTCATAGGGTCTCTGTTGCAACTCCTTTACTTGGCCATTATAGCTTAAAAACAGCTACATAAATGTACAGGCATGATTATGTTCCAGTAATACTTTATTTATACTATATTTAATATTTATTTATTTATGTTCCAATAATACTTTATTTATGTTCCAATAATACTTTATTTATTTATTTATATGAAATTTGAATTTCTTATTATTTTTAAGTGTCATAGGGTATACTTCTTTGTATTTCTTCACCAGCCACTTAAAAAATATAAAACTTGCTCTTAGTTTGTAGGCCTTATGTAGATGGGCAGTGGGCCAGTTTTGGTCCATGAGCTGAAGTTTGCTGAACTCTTGCTATTAATACATTTGTTTCAGTTTGAGAAAGCTTTTGCTGTACAGAGATATTAGTGAGATGACATTGCGGCTCTATGGAGTGTGTGTGTGCTAAGTCACTTCAGTCATGCCAACTCTTTGTGACCCTACAGACTGTAGCCCACCAGGCTTCTCTGTCCATGGGATTCTCCTGGCAAAAATACTGGAATGGGTTGCCATTTCCTCCTCCAGGGAATCTTCCCAACTTAGGTATTGAGGCCACATCTCTTATATTTCCTGCATTGGCAGGCAGGTTCTTACCACTAGTGCCACCTGGGAAGCCTGTAGCTCTATGGAGATAGTATTTACTTCCTATGAAAAAGCTGTAAGAGTACCAAGAATCACCCTGAGGACTACTAGCAAACTATTGAGAAACTGCATTCAATCATCTCAACCTCTTGAGCACTGTGAATGGCTAGTGTCCATTACTTGAATTAATCATTAGATGACATTTTTGGATTATAACCAGAGATTACTTTCATGAAGAAGTTTTGGGATTAATCTTTCTTAAGTTAAGCACAATCCTGATAAAAGTGAAACTTGCCCTGTCGATTCATCAGCTATGTCTCCATTCCTTCAGCCCCTCCTCCAGTGGTTTTGATTTTAAGGGAAATAATTCTTCCTTTTACTGACAGCATCTTCCTTCTGACTTAGCTGAAGCCATCAGGGAGAGTGAGGGTCTCTGTATGAGACAAAGTTTGATTACAGCATGACTAACGTAAATGTTCCTGCAAATAATAATACACATTGCCTTTGCCATATTTTTAGCTGGCCTCACAGTTCTTGGTCAACAGGCCTATTTCTAGATTCCAGGAGATAACAATTTGAAAATATTTCCAGATTGTGATAGTATGGTTCAAGGTAATAGTAGCTAAAGACAATTCCACTGAATTCTACAAGAACAATTCATGGTTGTTATTATATAAACAAGGAGACCATTTGGAGAAAACAAGTCAGTTTATTTCCAATGCAATTCATTTAACTTCATTTACTCAAGACAACATTCATCTTTACATTCTTCCCAAGAATTAAAGAAATTGATATCTTACCCTGAGCTAAGCAGGGGTGGGTATACATTTCTTATCAGTATTCATTACTGTTGGATGCGATGTGGGACTCCCAAGAGGATATATAAGTTTGGTATGCATCCTTTGTTTTTAACATTGGAAACATACATTTTTCTCCTCTCCGATTTTCTCTGCTTTAAGGTTGTCAATTATTTTTTAAGATTGCTGGTCTTATATTTTCCTTAATATTCAAATCTGATCATAATAATCATTCACTCCAAAATATGATCATTCACTTATATGAGAATAAAGTTCGAACATCTCAGCCAGTCACTCAAATGTCTCCATAATTTGATGATCCTGGGTACCCGCCCACCTCTGATCTTCACTACGTCCCTTTTGTCAATTTTGATTTGAATTCTGGGTGACTAGAACTGTCACTGTGGGGGTAATCGCCTCATGTCTGAAGCTCTCCAGCTTCCGTCCTAACACAGGTATTGAGACATGCACTGGCCCACGTTTAAAAGCAAGCAGAAACATGCAGTCTCTCTGCTGGGCATACACACTGAGAAAACTAGAATCGAAAGAAACACATGTGCTTCAAAGTTCATTGCGCTGTTTACAATAGCTAGGACATGGATGCAACCCAGATGTCCTTCAGCAGATGAATGGATAAGGACGTTGTGGTACATATACATTATGGAATATTACTCAGCTAAATAAAAAAGAGTGTTTGAGTCAATTCTAATGAGGTGGACAAAACTGGAGCCTATTATGCAGAGTGAAGTAAGTCAGAAAGAGAAGCACCAATACAGTATATTAACACGTATCGATGGAATTTAGAAATACAGTGACAACAATCCTACATGCAAGGTAGCAAAAGAGACACAGATATAAAGAACAGACTTTTGGGCCACGTGGGAGAAGGCGAGGGTGGGATGATTTGAGAGGATAGCACTGAAACATGTGTATTACCATGTGTGAAATAAATGACCAGTGCAATTTAATGCATGAAGCAAGGCACTCAAAGCCGGTGCTCTGGGACAACCCAAAGGGATGGGATTGAGAGGGAGTTGGGAGGGGGATTTAGGCTGGGGAGGCACATATGTACCCATGGCTGATTCATGTCAACGTATGGCAAAAACCACCACAATATTGTAAAGAAATTATCCTCCAACTAAAATAAATAATTTTTTTTAAAGTTTCAAAGACTTTTACAAGGAATTGGTTGTGTGATCTGAGGTAAGCTAATTCATTGTTTTGCTCATTGGTGTGCCGGACTGCAAGATACAAACAGGGTTGAATGACAACTAAGCATAGCAGTGTGATTGAATAGGAAATTATTGTTATAAAGATTGATAGTTTAAACAAATTGATTTTGTAATGTTAGCCTAATAGAACTTAAAAACAAAAGTGAAATCTATATCCTAGTTAATTACTTAACCTTAGAGTCTGCGCAATGTGTTCTTAGTACCAGTAAGAGAAGTGCTTGGGGACTTATGACATGTGGATTTATAATCTTCCCTGCCCCAAGTAGCCCACCAACATCGCTGACTCTGCTCCTGTGAACACTGTGAGTGAGTGTGCCTGTGGTCACAAGCATAGCTACCTCTCACCTGCTCGGTCATGTATGTCTGGATCTGTGGTGCTGAGGAACAAAGTACTCCCTGATGCTGATGTGCGTGACAGTGGCGGAGTCACTTAGGGTTTCTGCTGCTCCACCCCAGAGCCCTATGGGGAACCGGTTAATGCCTGAGTCTAATCTCAACATCACATTGTTCTTTAAAATTCAGGTCATATTAGGGTTCCCTGGTGGCTCAGACGGTAAAGAAACTGCCTGCAATGCGGGAGACCCAGGTTCAATCGCTGGATTGGAAAAATCCCCTGGGGTAGGAAATGGCAACCCATTCCAGAATTGTTGTCTGGAGAATTCCATGGACAAAGGAGCTTGGCAGGCTACAGTCCATGGGACTGCAAAGAGTCGGACATGATTGAGCAACTAACACACACATAGAGACATCAGAATTTTGACTGAATTTCAATATTTTTAAAACACTCTTATTTAATTAATACCAGAGCACAGTTGATTTACAATGTTGTCTTAGTTTCAGGTATACAGCAAAATGATTCAGTTCTACATATACATGTGTCTATACTTGTTTTAGATTCTTTTTCCATATAGGTTATTACAAAATATTGAGTGGAATTTCCTGCATTATGCAAGAGTTCCTTGTGGATTATCAATTTTATGTACAATAGTGTTTATATATTAACCCCAGACTCTTAATTTATCCCTCTCCCACCCTTCCTCTTTGGTAACTATGTTTGTTTTATATGTCTGTGAGTCTGTTTCTGCTTTGTAATAAGTTCATTTGTATCCTTTTTTTTAAGATTTAATAAAAATTGATTCCAATTTCAATATTTTGAAATTATACATGTGTTATATATTTACATGACTGCACAGATGTTCATGTATACACACACACACACACACACACACACACACACACATTTATTCAAACACACATGCAGTTAAGAAACACAGCAAACTCCCAAGACTCCTAAGTCACTTTTCATTTCTATTCCTGGCTACTAAGCATCTAATGATAAGAAAAAGTTCTATCAGCCAGATCTTTAAGACTATTCCAATATGCTTTTGACCTTAGAATCAATGTAGACTATGTATATCTTTCCTCTAATTTTATTTCCATGTTTTTATTTCAAGCATGTTTCTTAAGGAAATCACGTCTATTCTTTTTCCTCTTGACAGCACATTCTCACACTGTAAGTATTCTCCTCACATTACATTTTTAATCCAGTTACATTTATGGACTCATTGCTATTTTTAAAAAGACATGTTTGGGGGGATGGCAGAAAAGAATCATAAAAATACTGATTTTCTTGAATTTTCAGTCTTTTTTTTTTTTTTCTATATGTTGAAAATAGCATTTTTTCCTTTGAGAGACAGAGAAAAAGAGAGGAAACTCTGTATTCTCTAATGGGCTTCTTAATGAGAACTTTTTCCGGGAAGAGGGAAGAGTATAGGGCTGCAGCAGGGGACCTTGAGGGTCTGCAGCTCTGGGCAGGGGCCTCCATTTAGCACATTACTTGGGATAGATCAGCCGTTCCTTCCTCTTTTCTTGGTGAGATGTTTCTGGACAAGTCGTTACATAAACAAGTTTCACTGATCAGGTATTGCCTGTACCACTTTCCAGATGTTCATTGTGACAACAGGCTGTGGGGATCACTTTAGTCCCCTACTTTAGAAGTGCCTTTACTGGGCATGCTACCCCATGGGGTATGGGGAGAGATGCCAGCAAAACCTTTAACTTTCTGCCTCAGGGGCTGAGTCAGGGTGGTTCAGGGAAGTGAGATTGGAAGCCTGCATTGTCCTCATCTAATGGTGATGCCCCTGCAGTGCACTGGGGCTTTTTCCCATAGAAGTGGTCTCACTTCCATCCAGAGGAAACATCCTGACTTTAGTGCCTCTGTCAGGCGGAGGTCTGAGGATCATTCTACTGATTCTGAGGACTTGCTGGGACCCAGAAACTTCTGTGGGTTGCTCCCCTAGAATTTCCCCTGCCAGGGGGCTCTACTTGGTACCTGGGTGCTTAGCAACCTCCTAAGATATCTTAGATTTCATCATTGGTTTCTGCTGGTCTCTTCTCATGTTGACCTAGGGGCCAGTGGCTGGGTGGGCAGCGAGAGAGTTTGTCCTCTGAACTCCTCGGGGCTGCTTAGCTCCTCCAACCACAGCTGATCTCCCATGAGCTGAGAGAACACAGTCAAGACTGAGGCTGGAACAGAGAAGGGGAGGATGAGCTAGGCTTCCCCAGTGTCTAGTTACATGCTGCTCCATGTGTTTCTAAGCAGAGTCCTGCATACAAGCAGAAGCATCCACAGAAGATTTGACCTATGACTGTTATTTTGGATTTAGATGTAGGGGTAAACAGAAACATTTATTACAGGGGACAGTTTGTGGAGGAAAAACTGAGAGAAGGCCATGTGGATTTTTAGGCAAAATGGGGGAAAAATGTGACGACACTTCATCTTGTTAATAGCAAGAGAGACTACATCACTTGACTGGGAGGATAAAGAAATGTTCGTAGGAGATGGAAGAATGTGTGAATTAAGCTCTGAAAATTGTCGTGGGTGGGGAAAGATAAAGTCTTCTCTGCATTCAACAATGCTTTTTATTCAGAGCAACTCACCAAGTGATGAAGGGTTACTGATGACTGACCTCAAAGTCACCCTTAAGGTCACCATTGCTTTGCAATCTCTGCCAGACATCAGTTGAGATGACTTCAGTGACCATTTTGGAAGTTTGATGTTCATGTTTCTCTGTAAACCCACAGGGTGATTACTGTGATGTGAAAATTCAGCACACTAATAACTAGTTTCCCAAGTGACTTCCATGCTTCTGACAGACTCCAGATTTCTCAATTTCATCATGTCCACAGATTCACTTTTGATGGGAAAAGATTTTCTCAGTAAACTGTATTAGGACATGTTGTTTGCACAGTTTTATTATTTTCATGGGAAGCCTTCTGAGGCTTGATGAATTACTCTTGGATAAAGGGAGAAGAAAAATAATGTGTGTAATTTCAATAAACTACTCCAAGTAGAAACATAATCCTTATCTTATTTTCAGTGAGGGAGCATGCAATGGGAATTGATTTCATCATTTTCCATGGGGTTCAAAATAGAAAAATAAACACATGAACATTTGTTAGGATAATCGTCTGGTGATACTGATGATGTTCAGAAAAGGAAATGGCAATCCTCTCCAGTATTCTTGCCTGGAGAATTTCATTGACAGAGGAGCCTGGTGGGCTACAGTCCTTGGAATTGCAAAAAGTCAGATATCAGTGAGTGACTAACACTTACTAGTGATATTTAATTAGCAGATTAAAACAGATTTTGACCTGCGAGTACAAGTTAGAATTCCAGAACGTTAGAACTGAAACAGAACTTGGGGTCAATTGAATCAGGGAAGTGAGCTGTTATGGTCATACAGCAAGTAGAGATAGCCTGAACTCACTGAAGATGCGATGAGAGCTAGCTCATCAGAGATACTGCTCATAGCAAACACCCTCTTCCAACAACACAAGAGAAGACTCTACACATGGACATCACCAGATGGTCAATACCAAAATCTGATTGGTAATATCATTTGCAGGCGAAGATGCAGAAGCTCTATACAGTCAGCAAAAATAAGACCTGGAGCTGACTGTGGCTCAGCTCATTAACTCCTTATTGCAAAATTCAGACCTAAATTGAAAAAAGTAAGGAAAACTACTAGACCTCTAGTCCATTCAGATATGATCTAAATCAAATCCCTTAGGATTATACAGTGGAAGTGACAAATAGATTCAAGGGATTCGATCTGATAGACAGAGTGCCTAAAGAACTGTGGATGGAGGTTCATGACATTGTACAGGAGGCAGTGATTAAGACCAAGCCCAAGAAAAAGAAAAGCAAAAAGGCAAAATGGTTGTTTGAGGAGGCCTTACAAATAGCTGAGAAAAGAAGAGAAGTGAAAGGCAAAGGAGAAAGGGAAAGATATACCCATTTGAATGCAGAGTTCCAAAGAATAGCAAGGAGAGATAAGAAAGCCTTCCTCAGTGGATCAATGCAAAGAAATAGAGGAAAACAATAGAATGGGAATGATTAGCGATCTCTTCAAGAAAATTAGAGATACCAAGGGAACATTTCATGCAAAGATGGGCACAATAGAGGACATAAATGTTATGGGCCTAAAAGAAGCAGAAGATTTTAAGAATAGGTGGCAAGAATACACAGAAGAACTATACAAAAAAGATCTTCATGACCCAGATAATCACGGTGGTATGATCATTCACCTAGAGCCAGACATCCTGGAATGCAAAGTCAAGTGGGCCTTAGGAAACATCACTATGAACAAAGCTGGTGGAGGTGACAGAGTTCAAGTTGAGGTATTTCAAATCCTAAAAGATGATGCTGTGAAAGTGCTATACTCAACATGCCAACAAATTTGGAAAACTCAGCAGTGGCCACAGGACTGGAAAAGATCAGTTTTCATTCCAATCACAAAGAAAGGCAATGCCGAAGAATGTTCAAAGTACTGCACAATAGCACTCATCTCACACGCTACCAAAGTAATGATCAAAATTCTCCAAGCCAAGCTTCAACAGTATGTGCGCCATGAACTTCCAAATGTTCAAGCTGGATTTAGGAAAGGCAAAGTAACCAGAGATCAAATTGGTAACATCCACTGGATCATCAAAAAAGCAAGAGAGTTCTAGAAAAACATCTATTTCTGTTTTATTGACTACACTAAAACCTTTGACTGTGTGGATCACGACAAACTGTGGAAAATTCTTCAAGAGATGGGAATAGCAGACCTCCTGACCTGCCTCCTGAGAAATCTGTATGCAGGTCAAGAAGCAACAGTTAGAAATGGACACGGAAGAACAGACTGGTTGCAAAGAAGAAATGAACCTCTTGATGAAAGTGAAAGAGGAGTGCAAAAAGTTGCCTTAAAACTCGATCAGAAACCTAAGATCATGACATCCGATCTCATCATTTCATGGCTAATAGATGGGGTAACAATGGAAACAGTGACAGACTTTATATTTCGGGGCTCCAAAATCACTGCAGATGGTGACTGCAGCCATGAAATTAAAAGACATTTGTTCCTTGGAAGAAAAGCTATGACCAACCTAGACAGGATATTAAACAGCCAAGACATTACTTGGCCAACAAAGGCCCATCTAGTCAAAGCTATGGTTTTTCCAATAGTCATGTATGGATGTGAGAGCTGGATTAAACTATAAAGAAAATTGAGCACCAGAGTGTTGACACTTTTGAACTGTGGTGTTGAAGACTCTTGAGATTCCCTTGGACAACAAGGAGATCCAACCCAGTCCATCCTAAAGGAAATTAGTCCTGAATATTCATTGGAAGCACTGATGTTGATGCTGAAACTCCAATACTTTGGCCACCTGATGAGAAGAACTAACTCACTGGAAAACCCTGATGTTGGGAAAGATTGAAGACAGGAGGAGAAGGGGACAGCAGAGGATGAGATGGTTGCACAGTATCACTGACTCAATGGACATTAGTTTGAGTAAGCTCTGGGAGTTTGTGATGGGCAGGGAAGCATGGCATGCTGCAGTCTATGGGGTCACAAACAGTCAGACACGACTGAGGGACTGAACTGAATTGAAATGATCAGAGATGGGGGGTTACAGATTATGAAATAGCAAGCCCTTCCTCCTCATCTTTTTCACCGATTTCACTAACTTAAAGGGGGTGATCTGAAAGCACTGAGACAGAGTAAGGGAGGCACTCTGCTCATTTCAAGATCTATTCAGGGCACTGTGTGTGGTGTAGTGTGAAAAGAACTTAAAACTGGTATCTAAGCTGAAATCTTTCATTCCCTAGCTGATGCTGAAAACTCTGTGTCTGTATACTGATACTGAATCGAATCTCAGAGACAGAGTTTTGGTGAAGTAGAAAAGAATAACTTTATTGCTTTTCCAGGCAAAGGGGGACACCATGGGCTGTGCCTTGAAAGACTGGAGGGTTTGGTAAGGAGTTTACAGCAATGGTTTCAGGGTGGAGTTGCTGATGAGGATCAGGGTGTCTATACGGTTTGCACTCTTAATCTGGCCTACTTAGTTTTTTTTAAAACTAAATATTTAAAAAAACCTAAGATCATGGCATCTGGTCCTATCACATCATGGCAAATAGAAGGGGAAAAGGTGGGAGCAGTGACAGATTCTCTCTTCTTGGGCTCTAAAATCACTGTGGATGGTGATTGTACCCATGAAATTAGAAGATGCCTGCTTCTTGGCAGGAAAGCTACGACAAACTTAGACAGTGTGTTAAAAACCAAAGACATCACTTTGCAAAAAAGGCCCATCTAGGCAAAGCCATGGTCTTTCTAGCAGTCACATATGGTTGTGAGAGCTGGACCATAAAGAAGGCAGAGCACCGAAGAATTGATACCTTCCAAATGTGGTGCTATAGAAGACTCTTGAGAGTCCTGTGGACAGCAAGAAGATCAAACCAGTCAATCTTAAAGAAAATCAATCCTCCATATTCACTGGAAGGACCAATGCTGAAGATGAAGTTCCAAAATTTTGGCCACCTGATGTGAACAGAGCAGCTGACTCAATGGAATAGACCCTGATACTGGGAAAGATTGAAGGCAGAAAGAGAAGAGGGTGACAGCATGAGATGGTTGGATGGCATCACCGATGCAATGAACTTGGGCAAACTGTGGGAGGCAGTGATGGACAGGGAGGCCTGGCGTGCTGCAGTCCATAGGTTGTGAAGAGTCAGACACGACTTGGTGGACTGAACAACAATGTGACCTCAGGTGGTCTCCTGATGAGCCTCTTGAGCTTATCAAATTGTGATTTCTGAAATGAAGAATGCTGACATCTTCCATTTTGTTGGGGGAATTAAGGTCTGTAAAGAACTCAAAGATGGTGTTACATGTATCTCTTGAGGTGGAACTAAGACCCTGTCCCAAGGCTGCAGTATATAATTTCTTGGCTGCTCTTCCCTTGTCTCTGCATCCCTTCCCTTCCCTTCCCTGAGTAGCAACTGCTTTGTAGCAATCTGCCCTTTGGACTTCAGGGAAGGTCATGGAGACTATTTCCCACAAATGAGAGACAGAGGGCAAAGAAAGACTTCCATGCCCAGGAGCCCTGCAGAGTCCTGCTTGGTTTCATATTCACACAGTATTTAGAATTAGTGTTAATTAGTAGTTGATTGTGGAAGAAAATGGTGCTCTTCCCACTGTCCTAATCCAGAGGCAGGTTGATCTCCCAAACTGCTTCCTCCTCACGTGTCCTTATACCTGGATTCTCCTCCGTGATTATTTGGTGAGACGATGCTATGTGACTTTAAAGTCCAAGTCATAAAGGGTGGCCAGCCTCCCTACCTCTGCTGGGTTGTTTGTCTGAAGATCAGCTGCCCTGCTGTGAGAGAAGTGCAGGTCGCTCAGAGAAGCCACTTGTAGGTAGAAGTTCTGGATGGAAATTCAGCAAAGGTTCCAGCCAACAGTCAGGTGTGTGAGAAGGCCTTTAAGATGAAGCCAGCTGCTGCCACCATCTGACTGTAGCTGCATACAGGTCCCTGGACAAGAACTGCCAAGCTGAGCTCAGTTTCCTTGCCAATGAAAAATAAGAAGAAAATAATACTGGAGTTTTAAATGGTTAAGGTTTTGAGGTGTTTTTTTTTTAAAAAAAGAGATAAAGAGAAGGGTACTCCTAAAAATGGGATGTCGGTTGAAAATTAAGTTATTGTTATCATTTAAAAGGAAAAACAAATTTGTACTCAATAAGACTCACAGTCTACCACAAAGATAAACTTTGATTTCAAAGAAAATGTGAATTAAAAGCAAAACTCATATGGCTGAACCAAAACCTGTAGGTAAGAGAAGGCATAATGGTGGGGAGTTGGGGGGAACAGTCAGAAACATTTTCTAAACTTAAAACCCTGGGTTATGTAGATTCAAGTGTTACTATGTAAATATCTCTGTACTTGCTAAAAAATTAGGCAAGGTGACCTTACTCATCTTTTCCATCTCTAACTTCTGTCATTTTGTCTTCGTCATGTGGGTGTTCAGTTTGCTGAAAAAGCCAGATTTCAGAACAGCTTTCTTTCAGAAATAATGTTTTTTTAAAGTTAAGGGGGAAAAAAAGCTTGCCACATTGTAGAAGTGGCAGTTATAAAAATAGATTTAAAATAAATTGAAAATTCATAGCATTGTGCTGCAAAAGACACTGAAGACTGAATTACAAAGTAAAATGAACAAAGTGGGCTTTTGACTAAATGAGTAAGCCAGGCTCCTTACAGGATGATCATATGTAGGAAATGGATAAAGAGACTGAAAAATAAGCGAAGAAAACACTGCCTGTACAATGCTAGGGTTCAGTTCATTTCAGTTCAGTTACTCGTGTCTGAATCTTTGCAACCCCATGGACTGCAGCAGGCCAGACTTCCCTGTCCGTCACAAACTCCCGGAAATCATTCAAAATCATGTCCATCGAGTTGGTGATGACATCCAACCTTCTCATCCTCTGTTATCTCCTTCTCCTCCTGCCTTCTCCTCTTCCTTTCCAGAATCAGGGTCTTTTCCAATGAGTCAGTTCTTCGCATCAGGTGGCCAAAGTATTGCAGTTTTAGCATCAAAATCAGTCCTTCCAATGAATATTCAGGACTGATTTCCTCTAGAATTGACTGGTTGGATCTCCTTGGAGTCCAAAGGGACTCTCAAGAGTCTTCTCCAACGCAGTTCAAAAGCATCAATTCTCCAGTGCTCAGCTTTCTTTATGGTCCAACTCCACATCCATATATGACTACTGGAAAAACCATATCTTTGACTAGATGCACCTTTGTTGGCAAAGTATTATCTCTGATTTTTAATGCATTATCTAAGTTTGTCATAGCTTTTCTTCCAAGGAGCAAGCATCTTTTAATTTCATGACTGCGTTCACCATCTGCAGTAGTTTTGGAGTGCTAGAAAAAGTCAGTCACTGTTTCCATTTTTTCCCTCTCTATTTGCCATTAAGTGTTGGGACTGAATGCTATGATCATCATTGTTTGAATGGTGAGTTTTAAACCAGTTTTTTCACTTTCCTCTTTTACTTTAATCAAGAGGCCCTTAAGTTCCTCTCTGCTTTCTACCATAAGGGTGGTGTCATCAGCATATCTGAGGTTATTAATATTTTTCACAGCAATTTTGATTCCAGCTTGTGCTTCATCCAGCCCAGCATTTTACATGATGTAATCTGCATATAAGTAAACAAACAAGGTGACAATATACAGTATAGATATATTCCTTTCCCAATTTGGAAGCAGATCTCTCTTTACTATTCTTTGGAACTCTGCATTCAGATAGGTACATCTTTTCTTTTCTCCTTTGCCTTCTGCTTCTCTTCTTTTCTCAGCTATTTGTAAGGTCTGCTGAGAGAATCATTTTTCCTTTTTTCTTTTTTTTTTCTTGGGGATAATAATGATTGCCACCTCCTGTACAATGTTATGGAGCTCCATCCATCATTCTTCAGGTATTCTGTCTATCAGATCTAATCCCTTGAATCTATTTCTCACTACGACTGTATAACATTACGGAATTTGATATAGGTCATACCTGAATAGTCTAGTCGTTTCCCCATATTTTCTTCAAATTAAGTCTCAATTTGGCAATAAGGAGCTCATGATCTGATTTGCAGTCAGTTCCTGATATTGTTTTTGCTGACTGTATAGAGCTTTTTCATCTTCAGCTGCAAAGAATATAATCAATCCGATTTTGTTGTTGACCATCTGGTGATGTCCATGTGTAGAGTCTTCTCTTGTGTTGTTGGAAGAGAGTGTTTTCCATGACCAACGTGTTCTCTTGGCAAAACTCTGTTAGCCTTTGCCCTGCTTCATTTTGTTCTCCAAGGCCAAATTTGCCTGTTACTCCAGATACTCATGATTTCCTACTTTTGCATTCCACTCCCTTATGATGAAAATGACATCTTTTTTGGTGTCAGCTCCAGAAGGCCTTGTACGTATTCATAGAATTGTCCAACTTCAGCCTGTTCAGCATGAGTGGTTGGGGCATAGACTTGGATTACTGTGATATTAATGGTTTGCCTTAGAAGTGAACAAATCATTCTGTCATTTTTGAAAATACACCCAAGCACTGCATTTCAGACTCTTTTGTTGACTATGCAGGCTACTCCATTCCTGATAAGGGATGCTTGCCCGCAGTAGTAGATGTAATGGTCATCTGAATTAAATTCACCCAGCCCTATCCATTTTAGTTCACTGATTCCAAAATGTTGATGTTCTCTCTTGCCATCTCCTGTTTGACCACTTCCAATCTACCTCAATCCATGGACCTAATATCCAGGTTCCTATGAAATATTGTTCTTTATAGTATTAGACTTACTTACATCATCAGTAACATCCACAGTAGGGCTTTGTCTTTGCTTCGGCTCAGCCTCTTCATTCTTTCTGGAGCTATCTCTTCACTCTTCACTAGTAGCACATTAGGCACCTACCTACTTGTGGAGTTCATCTTTTAGTGTCATGTCTTTTTGCCTCTTCATACTGTTCATGGGGTTCTCAAGGCAAGAGTACCGAAGTGGTTTGCCATTGCCTTTTTCGGTGGACCACATTTTGTCAGCACTCTCCATCAGAACCTATCCATCTTGGGTGTCCCTACAAGGCATGGCTCATAGTTTCATTGAATTACACAAGACTGATTCATGTGATCAGTTTGGTGAGTTTTCTGTGATTGTTGTTTTCATTCTGTCTGCCTTCTGATGAATAAGGATAAGAGGATACTAGAACTGGGCAAGGGTAAAATAAGAATTGTAGAAAGTAACTCTTGAGGTATAAGGCAGGGGTTAGAAAAAGTGTTAGTTGCTCAGTCATGTCCAACTCTTTGTGATCCTATGGACTGTAGTCTACCAGGTTCCTCTGTCCATGGGATTTCCCAGGCAAGAATACTGGAGTGGTTTGGCATTCAGCTGGGTTAATTCCTAGCTCTAACATAAAGAACATGGAAAACTGTGGTTGGAAAATGCAGAGACATGGAAACAAGGATGAATCAAAACAGTTTTGTGCTGGTAGGAAGAGGCTAAGGTGGAAAACCAAGGGGTTTGAACCTACTTGCAAGATGAGGGCTTTCCTGGTGGCTCAGTTGGTAAAGAATCCACCTGAAATGCAGGTAGACCTGGGTTCAATCCCTGGGTCAGAAAGATCCCCTGGGGAAGGAAATGGCAAACTCCCACAGTATTTTTGCCTGAGAAATCCCATGGACGGAGGAGCCTGGTGGGTTACAGTCCATGGGGTCACAAAAGAGTCAGACATAACTTAGTGACTAAGCCACAGCCATATAATATGAGTGGACTTTCCTTCTCTCCCCTCATCCCACCCTCTATCCTCAGACACACGTGAGCACCACGCATTTTTAAAGAGCAAAAGTGACTGCATGTCCCTCACTTATATTTGCACAGATGGAACAATAATTCATCAGTTTCTGAACATGTCACCAGCACTCCCTAAGCAACGGCTGGTGGGTGACCTTCACTGGACTGAATTCTAATTAGGCTGAGTGCTTCACTGAAGTTCCTTTGTGAACAATTACTTTTTGCTCACTTAGCATCTTCCCAGCATGATGATAAGCTCTTTGGAAGGATGCAGAGGTCTATAGCTGTTGAGAGTCTAGTTATCACCTAACTAAAGAGACAGTTTAATTCATAAAACACATGAGCCCTGGAAAACCCAGGAAGGTTACTATGAAGAATGGAGTGGGTGGAGTTTAAAGTGTGGGTAAGAGGAGACCGAGAAGAAATTGTCCCTCACAAGGGGTTGCTCCACACCTGGTGCACAGTAGCTGCACACGAAGGATTTACTGAAATAAATGCACAGTAAAGGCAAAACATACCATCCTGTGCTGGCTGGTATCCTGGCCCGGCTAGAGATGCAGTGGTGGAGGTGGATGTCCACCGGGGCATGACCTGCTCGAGGAGGCCTGGGAAGGGAGGGAGGCATTCTTGTCTTGGTAGGTAAATGGAAATCAATAGATGCCTGATTCTCAGGAGTGGTCCCCCTAACAGCAGAACATGAGGTGGAACAGAACAGACAGTGAGGCGGCGCCAATTTTACCCTCTCCCACCTGTCAAGCACGTGTGTCCTCCCTATTCAGCTGAAGCAAGAAACCGGTGTCATAGGGGAGGGGGAATGTGGAGGGGGCATGTCTGTAAGAATATGATGAATGAATCCCGGTGAAAAAATTACTGAAATCACTAATGCAGATGGCTTTTCTGTCCTCAAGGCGACACAGAGCCTAAACAATAAGATGTTTGCCTAAGTTGTGTTCTAGGAGGTTGGAGTCAGACACATGCAATTCACACTGAGCCAAAGAAGACAGGACGGACCGCAGACCTCCAGCTGGGCCTGCGAGAATGTCCTCTGTGGGGACCCTGACATCAGTGGGCTAAAAAGCCCCCCTCGAATGCTGCTCAGCACCTCCATTCCTGAACGTGCAGAGGTCTGCAGCTTAGTTACACTTGCACCGGATAATGATTACACACCTTTACCGAACCACGTTCCCCACGCCCCCCACGCCCCCCACGCCCACATGGCCCTGCTTCTTTATTCTTATCCTGTAAATCCCTCAAGACCCTGGGCTCGGGGAGGTGGACCTGAGACATCTTCTCCTGTCTCCTCCCTCAGCAGCCATGAGAATTAACCCTCTCTCTGCTGCAAACCTCGGCATCTCAGCATTTACGGGTAAGACAAACCTGGTCAGGTAACAGAAGCCCGGGGGCACCTGGCTTTATGTGATTCCAGGTATGTGGATGGGGAGGCTGAACCAAAACTGCCAGAAACAGTACTAGAAAGTATGTGAGGTGAAGTCTTAGAGCTCGAACGATGGACCACATGGGAGTTATTGTAACGGTAGGAAGTTTACCCTCTGGATGTCATGATGTTTACCAAGAACCAGGTTTTCTTGTCAGAAGAGAAAAATAGTCCTACACCTAGCTTTAGCCAGGCCAGGAGGGACATACCGTACTTAACAAACCTTAGCAGAGTAATTTCAGCACTAGAAATTCTGCATCTCTGCTGATCCAGTACGTGTCTTGTACTGGGGATAAGAACTTATACCTGCATTTTCACTGGAATATCAGCAAGGTTCTGTGGGCTCTAGAGACAGTCTGCTTGGATTTGAATATATTGATTCGACTTACTAGTCCTGTGACTTTAGGCAAGCTGCTTAACCCCTGTGCCTCCCTTTCCTCGTCTGACAGTGGGGACCATTCAGTATGAGGTTATAGTGAGAATTAAACGTAATTACAGTAAGGTGCTTGTAATAGTACTTGACTCATGGGTTGTGTTGCATTGCATGCGTGCTTAGTCATGTCCAACTCTTTGCGACCCCATGGACTGTAGCCCACCAGGCTCCTCTGTCCGGGGGATTCTCCAGGCAAAAGTATCAGAGTGGGTAGCCTTTCCCATCTCCAGGGGATCTTCCCAACCCAGGGATCAAACCTGGGGCTCTTGCATTGCAGGCAGATTCTTTACCATAGGAGACTCCAGGGAAACCCCCATAGACAGTGATCAATACTTTTTTTGGCCATGATCCCCAGCATTGGGGTTCTTGGTTCCCCAACCAGGGTTTCCACCCATGCTTCACACTCTCCTTGAAAGTGTGAATCTTATCCAGTGGGTCACCAACGAAGTTGCAGTAGTGATCAATTATCAGCTACTATTACTATTAGCTTTGTCTTTTTGTCTCTTTTTGCCTATAAGAGGAACAAATTATTACTATCTATTTTTCTACGGTAGAATGTCAGAGAAAACTTGGTGGCTTGTCTTAAGTAACATGATGAATTACTTAGTAACATTCAGAAAGAACTCCCTTCTCAAATCCTATTGGGAAAGAGAAACATATTTTTATTTTTTCTGGAGAAAAGTTTTAAAAAATACACATAAGAATAGGGTCATAAATACAAGAGCTGAACAAAATAGAATCATAAATAAATTACTTGCATTTTGCTTTTCCTGTCTGAGAAAACCTGAGCAATCATTTTCTTTTCTATTGGAAAGGACATCTAAAAGGAACCAGACACACAAGGACACCGAGATGTCTGTACCTACAGTAAAATGAATCACAGTGGAAAAGGATGCTGTCTGCCAAAAGGCTCTGGATATTGTTTTCATTATCCAGTTATTTTCTATGTAAAAGCCACTTGTGTCTTGGAGTGGACCTTGTCATCTGAAAAGTACTTCATCTTATTGTATTTCCAAAGATTGAAGTGAAAATTGTTGCTTTTGGGAAACAGCCATCAGGAGAGACTGGTCTGCTTTTAAAAGCCTGAATCCATTTGCCTCCTAATAGCAGTAAGTCCCTTCCCCATGTGGCAGGTTCTGCAACCCCTAGAAGCTAATACTAATCTAATCATCACAGAAACAATCATATCTTCAAAGTTGTGTGCACACGTTTGCCCATCGTGTAGTCAGGTATAACTGTCAGCAGCAACCTTGCAATGTTTGTATAATTTTCCTTTCACAGACAGGAAACCGAGGCTACAGAGGTTAAGTCTCTTGTTCATGGTTCACAAAACCAACCAGGGGAGGGGATAAGAAGAGTCATTTCTACTTGGCTCCTTAGTTCCTACCTCCTGGTTACTGGCACCCTCAGGGGACATTGTTCAAACCCTATCATTCAAAGTAATAGAAAACATCATAAAAATGGAGTGGCTGCATTGAGGGATTCCTACCTGAATTTGGGCAACTGAAAACAGCATTCTCGAGACGTGTCCTGTCACTATGCTCCGTGCCGTCTGGACGTTATTCAGTGTCACAGGAACTGGTCTAATGCATGTCTGGTTAGGGGAATTACTGGGAATTCAGTGTTTGGGGCTTTGGTGTCTCATTTTCTTTACTTTAATATGGCATGCCCAATATTTGGACACCACAGTGTTGTACATGTGTTGTTAATGCATAATGAAATGACCTTTTTTAAAATTAATTTTTTAATTGAAGGATAATTGCTTTACAGAATTTTGCTGTTTTCTGTCAAACCTCAGCATGAATCAGCCATAGGTATACATCTGTCCCCTCCCTTCTAATTCTCCTTCCCATCTCCCTGCCCACCGCATCCCTCTCGGTTGATACAGACCCCTGTTCGAGTTTCCTGAGCCATACAGCAAATTCCCGTTGGCTATCTATTTTACATGTGGCAATGTAAGTTTCCATGTTACTCTCTCCATACATCTCACCCTCCTCTCCCCTCTGCCCATGTCCATAAGACTATTCTCCATGTCTGTTTCTCCACTGTTGCCCTGTAAATAAATTCTTCAGTACCATTTTTCTAGATTCCGTATATATGTGCTCAGTTCAGTTCAGTCACCCAGTCGTGTCCAACTCTTTGTGACCCCATGAATTGCAGCACGCCAGACCTCCCTGTCCATCACTCTTTCTCTTTCTGACTCACTTCATTCTGAGGTTCTAGTTCATCCACCTCATTAGAATGGACTCAAATGTGTCCCTTTCATGGGTGAGTAATATTCCATTGTGTATATGTACCACTACTTTATCCATTCACCTGTTGATGGACATCTAGGTTACTTCCATGTTCTAGCTATTGTAAGCAGTGCTGCAGCGAACAATGGGATATTCATGTCTCTTTCAATTTTGGTTTCCTCAGGGTATATGCCTAGGAGTGGGATTGCTGGGTCACATGGTGGTTTTATTCATAGATTCCCATACCATCTTTCATAGTGGCTGTATCAACTTATATTCCCATCAACAGTGCAAGAGTGTTCCCTTTTCTCCACACCTTTTCCAGCATTTATTGTTTGTAGACTTTTTAATGATGGCCATTTGGACCAGTGTGAGGTGATATCTTGTAGTTTTGATTTGCATTGCTCTAATAATGAGCGATGTTGAGCATCTTTTCACATGTTTGTTAGCCATCTGCATGTCTTCTTTAGAGAAATGTCTGTTTAGGTCTTTTTCCCACTTTTTGATTGGGTTGTTTGTTTTTCTGGTGTTTAGTTGTATGAGCTGCTTGTATATTTTGGAAATTAATCTTTTGTCCATTGTTTCATTTGCTATCATCTTCTTCCATTCTGAGGGTTGTCTTTTCACCTTGCTTATAGTTTCCTTTGCTGTGCAAAAGCTTTTGAGTTTAATCAGGTCCCACTTGTTTACTTTTGTTTTTATTTCCATTACTCTAGGAAATGGGTCATAGCGGATCTTACTTTGATTTATGTCATTGAGTGTTTTGCCTACTTTTTCCTCTAAGAGTTTTATAGTTTCTGGTCTTACATTTAGGTCTTTATTCCATTTCAAGGTTATCTTTGTGTATGGTGTTAGCTGCTGCTGCTGCTAAGTCGCTTCAGTCGTGTCCGACTCTGTGTGACCCCATAGATGGCAGCCCACCAGGCTCCCCTGTCCCTGGGATTCTCCAGGCAAGAACACTGGAGTGGGTTGCCATTTCCTTCTCCAATGCATGAAAGTGAAAAGTGAAAGTAAAGTCGCTCAGTCGTGTCTAACTCAGCGATCCCATGGACCACTAAGCCTACCAGGCTCCTCCGTCCATGGGATTTTCCAGGCAAGAGTACTGGAGTTAGGAAGTGTTAAGAAGTGTTCCAATTTCATTATTTTACATGTAACTGTCCAGTTTTCCCAGCACAATTTATTGAAGAGGCTGTCTTTGCCCCATTGTATAGTCTTGTCTCCTTTGTCAAATATTAGGTACCCATAGGTACATGGGTTTATTTCTGGGCTTTTTCTCTTGTTCCATTGGTCTATATTTCTGCTTTTGTGCCAGTACCATACTGTCTTGATGACTGTAGCTTTGTAGTATAATCTGAAGTCAGGAAGCTTTATTCCTCCAGCTCCATTCTTCTTTTCCAAGACTGCTTTGGCTATTCAGGATCTTTTGTGTTTCCACATGAATCGTGAAATTTTTTGTTCTAGTTCTGTGAAAAATGCCATTGGTAATTTGATAGAGATCACATGGAATCTGTGGCTAGCATTTGGTAGTATAATCATTTTCACAATATTGATTCTTCCTACCCAGGAACATGGAATATCTCTCCATCTGTTTATATGATCTTTGACTTCTTTCATTAGTGTCTTATAATTTTCTGTGTACAGTTCTTTCATCTCCTTAGGTAAGTTTATTCCTACATATTTAATTCTTTTTGTTGCAATGGTGAATGGGATTGATTCTTAATTGCTCTTTCTGATTTTTCATTGTTACTATATAGAAATGCAAGTGTTTTCTGTGTATTAATTTTGTATCCTGCAAATCCTAAATGCACTTATTAGCTCTAGTCATTTTCTGTTACTCTCTTTAAGGTTTTCTGTGTACAGTATCATGTCATCTGCAAACAGTGAGAACTTCACTTCTTTTCTGATCTGGATTCCTTTTATTTCTTTTTCTTCTCTGATTGCTATAGCTAGGACTTCCGGAGCTATGTTGAATAATAGTGGCAAAAGTGGACAACCTTGTCTTGCTCCTGGTCTTAGGGGGAATGCTTTCAGTTTTTCACCATGAAATGACTTTTTGTATAAAAGTTTCTTTTGTATGTTGGGCACAAAGTAAAACTGACTGTTTGCAACAGTGTTAAGCTAAACATGAACTCCCAGATTAAAAAATAGTGATCTCAAATAGTACCCTTTGAGACTGTTTTCTAAGGAACAGTATTGAATGTAGTTATTCATTATAGATTAGATGGTGCCTTGCTAACACCAAACTCTTCTTTTCCGAATGCATTATTTATTTGCTGACATTAAATTCTATTTTAAAAAATCTGTCTTGGCTTATATATACATATATAAAATAAAACAAAAATTGGATATAACTACACTGCTGTGTTTATTTCAGCAGATCAGTGTTGGAAAACTCATAGGCAAACTCAGCTGGCTGTTTTTTTCCTATCCCCAAGCAGCTGCTTTTAAAAATTCTAGGAACATATAAAGTAAAGAAAGAACAGGAGAGATTTCAAATTCTACTTGGTTAACTGGATTTTTTTTCTCTTTGATAGTATTGCATGGTGCCAGGATTTGTTCTTTCACTTTTTAAAACTTTATGCAACTCTATTTCCAGTTTTTTAAGGAATCTACACACTGTTCTCCATAGTAGCTGTACTAGTTTGCATTCCCACCAACAGTGTAAAAGGGTTCCCTTTTATCCACACCCTCGCCAGCATTTATTGCTTGTAGATTTGTATAATATCATATAAGAAACGAATCGCCAGTTCAGGTTCGATGCAGGATACAGGATGCTTGGGGCTGGTGCACTGTGATGACCCAGAGGGGTGGTATGGGGAGGGAGGTGGGAGGGGGGGTTCAGGATGGGGAACATATGTACACCCGTGGTGGATTCACGTTGATGTGTGGCAAAACCAATACAATATTGTAAAGTAAAAAAATAAAAAAATTTAAAAAGAAACTTTATGCAACTGAGTGCAAAAGTTATGGTCTTTTTTGACATACACTGATGTTTAGAAAAATTAACCATATACTGACTATAAAATTAACCATATGGTAGCTGTAAAATGTGTCTCAACACATGTAAAGGACTGCAGTATAACAGACAAATAAGTCAGACATGGATAACAACCATAAAACTAGGACATACCCATATGATTAGAAATTCAAGAAATTATCACATAAATAACACATGTCTCAAAGAAGAAATCATAAAAGATTCAGTAATATTTCAAATTGAGTAATAAAAATGTAAGATTTCATAACTTGTGAAATGTTGGTAAATTATTACCGAGAGGATATTTTATTTTAAATGCATTTATTAGAAAAGAAGAAATTATGAAAATAGGTCAAATAAGCAACCATCTCAAGAAGTTATTGAAAGAAGAGCAAATTAAGCAAAGGGAAGTAAAAGGAAGGGGAAATTGTGCTAATTTCTTTTTCCTTTACCACAATATCACAGATGGAAGTTTGGTTTTTACCTTAGATCTTAGCAACCTCAGCCTATAATTTTCTTACTTTCACATTTTTCACTTAATGGAAGCACTTTATGGCTTCTCTTTGGCATAAACAAATTGCCAGCATCCATATCCATGCACATCTGGGGGATTATTAAGTAAAACAAGGATCCCGTGAGAGTAAGCCCTCTGAGACTACGAAAGCTGATGTGATAGCCAAGTGCTCCTGTGTCCCTAATGGTGGGATGCTCGGGACAAGGGGAGATTCCTGTCCTGGAAAGGACAGAGCAAGACTCATGACAAGTCCTGACACTACTCAGAGTGGTGCACAATTTAAAATTTATGAATGACTTGCTTCTGGAATGTTCTGTCCAATATTTTCAGATTACAGCTGACCTTAGGTAACTGAAACAATAGGAAGCAAAACCACAAATAAAGGAAGAGTCTGTCCCTGTTATTAAACTTGTTTGTTTCTCTCCTGTTAACTTGAGTTTTATTACAGAGGGCCTCAGCCAAGAACCTTAGGAGGATAGAGGGAATATTATTTTTCTCCCCCACAACATTATTAAAATTGTAAATGTCTATTCATCCAAATACCATAGTAAGGATAGCTAGGGCGAGAAAATACACATGCTACATATAGAACTGTCTACAGGTACACACCTAAAATACATTGATCCACAATCAAAAAGAAAGAAAGAAAAGTGGACAAAATTCGCTTCAGAAGAGAAGAAATTCAAATGTGCAATAAATGTATAAAAAGATGTTCAAACCTCATTAGCCATCAGAGATATGCAGACCAAAGCAAACTGTGATGCCACTACACTACACTATATTAGTGAATTTAAGAAGACTTTACTCCTATAGAGCAAATGGGAATACTTTCTACTAATGAGAGAAGTATAGCTTGATAACCTTTTGGACAAATACTCAGGAGTTTCTACTAAAACTAATATATTATTACCACATGATTAGCAATTTTACTCCCAGATACACACCCTACAGAAATGCAGGCTTGTATACAATGCGGTCGTTCTTCAAGAATATCCGCAGCCGCACTGATGGTTGCAGATCCAAACTGGAAACAACCCAAATATTAATCAACAACATAATGCTCTGTATATTCCATTGTACAACTTAGACAGTCAACTGTGTATCCACACAACAATATTACTGAATCTTAAGTGCATAATACTAAGCAAAGAACATAAAAGAACATGTATTACATGATTTCATTCAGAGAAAGTTAAAAACAGGCAAAATTAAACTATATTACTTAGGAATTGACAGTTAGGTAGTACAATTTTAAAGAAAAATCAAGGAAGTGTTTCTAATGAAGTTCAGAATTTGGTTCCCATGGGTGTGGGAAGAGTAGGGAAGAGACAGAGAGGAATTTCAGGGATATGCTAGTAATATTTCCTGTATTTTTTACCTGAGTAGAGTTATAGAGGTTTTTAATTTTTGCTTTATATTTTAATAATCTGATAAATTATGTTGCATATATTTATTCTGTTTCAAAATAAAATTGTTCTTTAAATATAATATTCCAAGGAGGAATAAATTCTCCTGTACTCTCTAGGTTTTTCTGTCTAGTCTAAAAGTTAAATTGACATGAGACGGATTAACAGGAGAAAATCAAACAAGATTTTAATAGCATGTTCACATGGAGAGACCCAGGAAAACTGAGTAACTCCTCAAAATGTCTGAAACCTTGACCTTAAATACCACCTTAACTAAAGACGAAAGAGGATGTTGGGGTGGTGGTTTGGGATTTCAGAAGGAGGATGGCAGTTCATATAGAGATGGGGAAGCAGAGGTCTGGTAAACAGCTGTTTGCTGGGTCAGACAAGACAAGGGGGCACAGAAGAGGAATTTTAACAGACTTTGCTAGTTCCTCCCTGTCTAAACACCCAGATCCTTCCGTAGTAGTCTATGTTGACATCTCCTTTCCTGAACCAGCTTCCCTGTCTACATTCTTTAAGTCAGTGAAGGGGAAGGTCAAATGTTCTTCCAGATTCTTCAGGCCCTTAATTGTTTTAAGCTGAAAATAAGCTAAATGCCAGACACATTTTGCTGTGGCAATTTTTGCTCCCCCACAAATGCATACTAAAGCTGAACAATATTAAACTTCACTCCAGATAAACATTTACTAAGGACAGAATGTCTATTTTATAAGCAGATAAGTTAGGGAGTACTAGGAGATAGAGAACCAGGAATGGTTTTCTTGACATCAGTTCAGTTCAGTTGCTCCATCGTCTCTAACACTTTGTGACCCCATGGACTGCAACACCTGTCCATCACCAACTGCCAAAGTTGCTCAAACTCATGTCCATCAAGTCGGTGATGCCATCCAACCATCTCATCGTCTGTCGTCCCCTTCTCCTCCTGCCTCCTGACAACAGATGCTATCATTTTGAACTCTGATTCTTCTGCCTTTTCTAAATCCAGCTTCAACATCTAGAAGTTCATGGTTTGTGTACTATTGAAGCCTAGCTTGGAAAAATTTGACCATTACTTTGCTAGCCTGTGAGATGAGGGCAACTGTGTGGTCGTTTGAGCACTTTGTGGCATTGCCTTTCTCTGGGATTGGAATGAAAACTGACCTTTTCCAGTCCTGTGGCCACTGGTGAGTTTTCCCAAATTTGCTGGCATATTGAGTGCAGCACTTTCACAGCATCATTTTTTTAGGATTTAAATTAGCTCAACTGGAATTCAATCTCCTCCACTAGCTTTGTTCATAGTGATGCTTCCTAAGGCCCACTTGACTTCACATTCCAGGATGTCTGACTAGGTAAACGATCACACCATCATGGTTATCTGGGTCATTAAGATCTTCTTCTTCTTTTTTTTTTTTTTTTTGTATAGTTTTTTTCTGTATTTTTGCCACTTCTCCTTAATATCTGCTGCTTCTGTTAGGTCCATACCGTTTCTGTCCTTAATTGTGCACATCTCTGGATGAAATATTCCCTTGGTATCTCTAGTTATCTTGAAGAGAACTCTACTCTATCCCATTCTGTTGTTTTCCTCTATTTCTTTGTAGGATCACTTAGGAAAGCTTTCTTATCTCTCCTTGCTATTGTTCAGAACTCTGCATTCAGATGAATATATTATTCTATTTTCCCTTTGGTTTTTGCTTCTCTTCTTTTCTCAGCTATTTGTAAAGCCTCCTCTGACAACTGTCTTGCCTCTTTGTGTTTCTTCTTCTTGGGGGTGGTTTTGATCACTGCCTCCTGTACAGTGTTACGAATCTCCATCCATAGTTCTTCAGGCACTCTATCAGATCTAATTCCTTGAATCTATTTGTCACTTCCACTGTATAATCATAACGGATTTGATTTAGGTCATACGTGAATGGTCTAGTGGTTTTCTGTACTCTTTTCAATTTAACTCTGAATTTGGCAATAAGGAGTTCATGATCTGATCCACAGTCAGCTCCCAGTCTTGTTTTTGCTGACTGTATAGAGCTTCTCCATCTTTGTCTGCAAAGAACATAATTCATCTGATTTCGGTACTGACCATCTGGTGATGTCCATGTGTTGCAGGAAGGTGGACCCCTTAGACAAGGTGGGCTCTTGTCTAAGACTCAGGAATGAATTGTCTGAGGAGACACATGTGCTGGCAAAGCAAGATATTTTATTGGGAAATGGCACCCGGGGGGAGAGCAGTAGGGTAAGGAAACCCAGGAGAACTGCTCTGCCACATGGTTCACAAGGTCGGGTTTTATTGTGATGGGATTAGTTTCTGGGTGGTCCTTGACCAATCATTCTAATTCAGAGTCTTTCCTGGCGGTGCACGCATCGCTCAGCCAAGATGGATGCTAGCGAGAGGGATTCTGGGAAGTGGACGGACACGCAGCGTCTCCTTTAGACCTTTCCCGAACTCTTCTGGTTGGTGGTGGCTTATTAGTTCCGTATTCCTTATCAGGATCTCCTGTCATAAAACAACTCATGCAAATGGTTACTATGGTACCTGGCCAGGGTGGGCAGTTTCAATCAGTGTGCTTCCCCTAACACTTGTGTAGAGTCATCTCTTGTGTTGTTGGAAGAGGGTGTTTGCTGTGACCAGTGCGTTCTCTTGGCGAAACTGTGTCAGCCTTTGCCCTGCTTCATTCTGTACTACAAGGCCAAATCTGCCTGTTATTCCAGCTATCTCGTGACTTCCTCCTTTTGCATTCCAGTCTCTTATGATGAAAAGGATATCTTTTTTGGTGTTATTGCTAGAAGGTCTTGTAGGTCTTCATAATATCATTCAACTTCAGCATCTTCAGCTTTAGAGATTGGGAATATACTTGGATTACTGTGATGCTGAATTACTATGCCTAGGAAAAAAACAGATCATTCTGTCATTTTTGAGACTGCACACAAGTACTGCATTTCAGACTCTTTTGTTGACTATGAGGGCTATTCCATTTCTTCTAAAGGATGCTTGCCCAGTAGTAGATATAATGGTCATCCGAATTAAATTTGCCCATTCCAGTCCATTTTAGTTCACTGATTCCTAAAGTGTCAACGTTTACTCTCGCCATCTCCTGTTTGACCACTTCCAATTTACTTTGATTCATGGACCTAACATTCCAGGTTCGTATGCAATATTGTTTTTCTACAACATCAGCCTTTACTTCCATCACCAGTCACATCCGCAACTAGGCATTGTTTTTGCTTTGGCTCAGGCTCTTCATTCTTTCTATAGCTATTTCTCCACTCTTCTTAAGTAGCACAATGGATACCTACCAACCTGGGGAGTTCATCTTTCAGTGTCATATCTTTTTATGTTTTCATACTGTTCATGGGGTTCTCAAGACAAGAATACAAAGACAAGTGGTTTGCCATTCCTTTCTCCAGTGGATCGCATTTTGTCAGAATTCTCCACCATGACCCATTGATCTTGGGTGACACTACATGGCATGGCTCATAGAAAAGTCATTTTTGCCCAAGACATCTTAGGATCTAAGAGTAGCTGCAATGCTTACCCTTCATCAGATCTCAGTAATTAATGATCTTAGTGGAACAAAGGAATACAGGGACAGAGAAAAAAAGTCAAATAGTAGTGCAGTCATAAAGCAGAGTACAAGCTTCCCTAGTGCTCAGATGGTAGAGAATCTACCCACCATGCGGGAGACCTGGGTTCGATCTCTGGGTTGGGAAGATACCCTGTAGGTGGGCATGTCAACCCACTCCAGTATTCTTGCCTGGAAAATCCCCAAGGACAGAGGAGCCTGGTGGGGTACAGTCCATGGAGTCACAAAGAATCAGACAGGACTGAGCAACTAAGCACAGCACACAAAGAAGAGTACTAGTTCCTCCGGAAGGAATACAGTACATAAAAACTTATCTTTGAGTTCTATAGGAACTGACTCCCACCCAGGTGGAGGATGAAAGGATGATGTTGAGCTTCCTGATTTCAATCAAGTCAAGCTTGGACTCTATCAACCTTTGCTCCAATCCTATGCTGAGCTCTTCTCTGCCTCCTCAACACCCCACCCCCACTTCCATGAATATGCATGTATGCTTAGCTTAGCACTTCCTCAGTTTTGCAGTTCTGGGAGTTACTGCTTTGGGAAAGATATCCAGTGTTTTCCTTTTTTGATGCAAGTAATAAATCCTTCTCCCACTGCAGGCTCAACACCCACCAAGAGGCAAATCCAGTTTTCCAATAATAATTCCACCCTTCAAAATGAAAGTCAGAGGTTCTTGATAATTTTTAATAGAACTTTGCATTCTGCAAAAATGTTGCTTATTATCCTGTGCAAAACTTTTCTTTGGACACTCGCAGCCTAGCTTTGCTGAATATCTTCTTTTGGTGATGCATTATCTATCTCTGCTAAACACCTGAGTGGAATAAAGTATTTCCTATCGGCGAGCTTAGATTTTGGTATTAAGGATTCAGAACTCTCAACTAGTGCAAAAAATAGTGGAAAAATGGCAACCGAAAGCAAAGAACTGTTAAATACTTATGAGAACAGAAGATAATTTATGTAATAAAAATACCTTTTGAGTGTTCATTCGCATTTACTTAATAACTCAGTATATTATAAAAACTGAAGCACTTCAGCTAGCATTCTGATTCTTCCTAGACACATAATAAAGCTGAATACGGAACAATTCACTAGTGGAATTTGCCAAAGTGCATTTATTCCAAAGGATTTATTGAATGATTTCTGTGTACCCTGCACTGTTCTCAATGAGCAGATGATAGCAACATACAAAGCAGTCAAAATCTGTGCTTTCTAGGAGTTTGCATTCTCATTTGGAAGACAGGTAAGAAACAAATAGTTATAATCTTATCAGGCAGAGAAAAGTGCTATGAAGACAAATAAAGCAAGGTAGAGGGGCAGTAAGGATACCAAACCAGGTGCAGTAGAATGCTGAAAGCTGGTCTTGGTGTCATCAGTTTGCTGGTTTATGAGGTGGATGAGGGCAATTTCTCAGAAAGCAGATGTAGTTTGCAATGGTGAGAGTGTCTGCAGAAATATAGAAGGCTGGGTGTTCCCCACGTATGGAAAAGCTTAAAAAAAATTCTGCATATGGGGAAAATTTCTATGAGATTCTCCAATGCATTGGAAGAAATAAGCTAGTAGATCATTCACCTCTTTCAATTCAGACTTTCCATTAACTAGTTTCAAGAAGAGATTCTGGGTCTCATTATATTCATACAACATATGGAGATTTTTATTTCCTAAGGCAAGAAGTTGGGAAGTACTACACAATTCAGGAGTTGGCTAAAAACTTTTATTCTCTTATTTTTGAGATTCTTTCTCAATTGTGCACTTTCCTTATTCCTGACTGTAAAAGAATGGTTAAATTGAGACTATTAAGTTATTTGTAGAGGTTTGAGACCCTCGTGTGCTGGACATCATTGTCTTCAAGAGTGTTCAATTATCTTTATGTTTGAATGCAGTAGAGGAGTAAAATACATGCGTATTTTACCCAGGACCACCCCCAACTAGTGTCAGCATGATCTCTGTAATAATGTCTCCCCCTTCTCTCTAAAACCAGAGCATAGCAAGTATAATCAAACATATAAAAGTGCTTTCAAAATCTCATTGAGAAATTTTTTAAATATTTTAATGAATTTATTTTAATTAGAAGATAATTACTTTACAATATTGTGATGATTTTTGCTATACATCAACCTGAATTGGCCACACTTTTACATGTGTCCCCCCAATCCTGAATCCCCTTCCTACCTCCCTCCCCACCCTATCCCTCTGGGTTTTCTCAGAGCACCTGCTTTGGATGCCTTTATAGTCCATAAGTTTAGCCCTTGTTGAAAGACTTGGAAGTAAAGCACATAAAATTTTGAGAACTTCTTAGTTCCTAGTTCAGTCACTCAGTCGTGTCCAAATCTTTGCAATCCCATGGACTGCAGCACACCAGGCTTCCCAGTCCATCACCAACTCCCAGAGCTTGCTCAAACTCATGTCCATTGAGTCGTAGATGCCATCCAACCATCTCATCCTCTGTCATCCTCTTCCCCTCCTGCCTTCAAACTTCCCCAGTATCAGGATCTTTTCCAAGGAGTCAGTTGTTCACATTGGGTGGCCAAATACTGGAGTTTCAGTTTCAGTACTTCCAATGAATATTCAGGACTGATTTCCCTTAGGATGGACTGGTTTGATCTCCTTGCAGTCCAAGGGACTTTCAAGAGTCTTCTCCAACACCATAGTTCAAAAGCATTAATTCTTTTTTTTTTTTTCCCCTAGAGGAAAGCATTTTTTTTTCTTTTACTTTCTTTTACTTTACAGTACTGTATTGGATATGGCAAAAGCATTATTTCTTTAGTGCTCAGCTTTCTTTATAGCCCTACTTACAGACTGATTCCAAATGGGAAAAGGAGTACGTCAAGCCCTGCTTATTTAACTTATATGCAGAGTACAGCATGAAAAACGCTGGGCTGGAAGAAGCACAAGCTGGAATCAAGATTGCTGGGAGAAATATCAATAACCTCAGATATGCAGATGAAACCACCCTTATGGCAGAAAGTGAAGAGGAACTAAAAAGCCTCTTGATGAAAGCAAAAGAGGAGAGTAATAAGAGTTGGCTTAAAACTCAACATTCAGAAAACTAAGATAATGGCATCTGGTCCCATCACTTCATGGGAAACAGATGGGGAAACAGTGAAAACAGTGTCAGACTTTATTTTGGGGGGCTCCAAAATCACTGCAGATGGTGATTGCAGCCATGAAATTAAAAGATGCTTACTCCTTGGAAGGAAAGTTATGACCAACCTAGATAGCATATTCAAAAGCAGAGACATTACTTTGCCAACAAAAGTCCATCTAGTCAAGGCTATGGTTTATCCAGTGGTCATGTATGGATGTGAGAGTTGGACTGTGAAGAAAGCTGAGCACCAAAGAAATGATGCTTTTGAACCGTGGTGTTGGAGAAGACTCTTGGGAGTCCCTTGGACTGCAAAGAAATCCAAGTAGTCCATTCTAAAGGAGATCAGTCCTGGGTGTTCACTGGAAGGACTGATGCTAAAGCTGAAACTCCAATACTTTGGCCACCTTACGCGAAGAGCTGACTCATTGGAAAAGACTCTGATGCTGGGAAGAATTGGGGTCAAGAGGAGAAGGGGACGACAGAGGATGAGATGGCTTGATGGCGTCACCGACTCGATGGACATGAGTTTGAGTGAACTCCGGGAGTTGGTGATGGACAGGGAGGCCTGGAGTGCTGAGATTCATGGGGTCGCAAAGAGTCGGACACGGACTGAACTACTGAACTGAACTGAACTGAACTCACATCCATACATGACTACTTGAAAAACCATAGCTTTAACTAGATGGACGTATTTTGGCAAAGTAATTTCTCTGCTTTTTAATATGCTTTCTAAATTGGTCATAGCTTTTCTTCCAAGGAGCAAGCATCTTTTAATTTCACGGCTACATTCATCATCTGCAGTGATTTTGGAATCCAAAAAATAAAGTCTCTCACTATTTCCATTGTTTCCCCATCCATTTGCCGTGAAGTGTTGGGACTAGATTCCACGATCTCAGTTTTCTGAATGTTGAGTTTTAAGGCAACTTTTCACTCTCCTCTTCCACTTTCATCAAGGGGCTCTTTAGTTCCTCTTCATTTTCTGCCATAATGCTGGTGTCATCTGCGTATCTGAGGTTATTGATATTTCTCCTGGAAATCTTGATTCCAGCTTGTGCTTTATCTAGCCCAGCATTCACATGATGTACTCTGCATATAAGTTAAACAAGCAGGGTGACAAAATACAGCCTTGACATACTCCTTTCCTGATTTGAACTACTCCGTTGTTCCATGTCCAATCTAACTGTTACTTCTTGACCTGCATACAAATTTCTCAGGAGGCAGGTAAGGTGGTCTGGTATTCCCATCTCTTTAAGAATTTTCCACAGTTTGTTTTTCACGCAGTCAAGGGCCTTGGCATAGTAAATAAAGCAGAAGTGGAACTGGAACTCTCTGAGAGTTCTGGAACCCTCTTGCTTTCTTGATGATCCAACGGACGTTGGCAATTTGATCTCTTTTTAGGTATCATTTACGTTTTTAGCAAGAGTCAGACTGATACTGCCACATCTTTCTTGGAGACTTTTCCACGGTTTAACTATAAGTGTAAGTTCCGTTAGAAAAAAAAAATTAGAAAACAATGACCCATATCTAATTTTTTAGTACTTAATAGATAACACTAAATGCCAGTATTAATAATAATGAGTAGCCAGTTGTTTTAGACAACTGTTTTTAAAATAATTGGTACCTTAATACATTCTTAAGTTTACTAGTAAATAATTGGTACCTTAATACATTCTGAAGTTTACTAGTGCTGACATATGTCTTTGTTCTTAACAGATTCTCAAAAATGACTGTCACCCATTTGATGTTCCTATTGCTCTCCTTAGTTGCTGTGTTCATGTGAGATAAAGGAATGCAGCAGATATAAAAGAAGTGGTTACTATTTTCAGTGAATAGTGTCTGATGTGTGATTTTTGAAAGAAATCAAAATTTTCCTTAGTAAGAAGCAGTCTTGTAAACATTTACTGGAATCTGACTAATGCTGGACTGATCAACGTTATGAGAGGGAACCAAAAAGAACTGTCCTGAAGCAGATTATGAGAAGCCTCCTGCAGGAAGCAAAATCTTCCACCCCAAAGTGTGTCTCGTTGGCATGAGGACTAATTTAGGCTGATTATTTTTAAAAATCAGGAAGCTTTTCTGGCTTTGTTTTTGGTTTGTTGTTGTTGTTTGTTTGCTTTCCCTACCCCTTAACTGCCTAAAAGAATGTTAAAATAATAATTAAAAAGGGTTTGTCCCCAGAATAGAGCTGTCACAAAGAGGTCTCCAAGGAATGAGGGCCAGATGTGGTGGGGAGAACTCCGCTGTGTCCCCTTGTCTCTGCTGGCCCAGCAAACACTCATTTACCAAACACCTGTTTTTTCCCAACTCCTTGTGAATTGCCTTCCTCCCTCTGCACCCCAAACCACTCCTCCATCCTCCTCCTTTGTCTTTAGCTGAAGGTAGAATTTCAGGAGTGGGTTTCTGCATTTTTATCCAATTATTTAACTTCCCTGTGTCTCTCTCACGTGTGAAAGTGAAGTGAAAGTGTCAGTCACTCAGTCCTGTGATCCCATGGACTGTAGGCTCCTCTGTCCATGGAATTCTCCAGACAAGGATACTGGAGTGGGTATCCATTCCCTTCTCCAGGGGATCTTTCCAATACAGGGATCGAAGCCAGGTCTCCTGCACTGCAGGCAGATTCTTTACCATCGGAGCCACTAAAGAGGTTTCCTGGATCTCTCCCATTTGTACATGTAATTAAGCTCTTGTTTGATTTTCTCCTGTTAATCTATCTCATGTCAGTTGAACCCTGAGACCAAACAGAAGAACAGAAAGGCAGAGGGAAAATTTTCCTTCCCAAAAGATGGTATAACTGGAAGGATTCAAGTTTACTAGATGAAAGGTACTTGCCCTGAGGCTGCTGGAGCTCAGAGATCCTGGGACAACTGACAAAAGCCTCCCTTTTCTTATCTTTTCTAAATTTAGATCAGCGAGAGAAAGTAGTTTTGGAGTTGGTTCCTGGATCTTAGCAATGCCGGTAAGTTTGGTAGAGCTATTGATCCTTTTACTCCCATAGGTGATCACTGCGTTTCTTCGTCTCTGTCTGTTGTGCCATTTGTCTTGTTCTCTGCCCTAAGAGGTTGATACTAGGACCAAGAGAAGATTAGCTCTGGTCTCTGCCACCAGGAAGGTGCGTGTCTGTCTCAGTACGTGTTTCATGGTCAGTCAGATAGACCAGGATTCTGAGCAAATGTAGCCAGTTGTTCAGAGGCACAGGTAACAACTCTCAGTGGAGTTTACTCTCAGGGGACCCAGTCCATAAAGGGCCTTTGTCATCTCAAAGTGATGCTAGCACTACACCATGCTTAACACCTGGGCAACAAGACTGTTGCTTTCTTCGGCTGTTTGGGGGAGTGACCTTTCTGGATTTCCTGAGGGCTACGTCATTTGTGCTCTGTTGTGAAATACCTCGTGTCTTTATTTAAGTCATAAAAATCTCCTTGGTTTGATTCTTAAGATCTTCCTCATCAATAGACACATAATGGATCCTTTGAATTGGAAAACCTTCTATTAATAAATTGGTAATTTTTTAGGCTCTCATGGTAAATAGCTGTTTTATTGGTACTTATGTAAAGACTAAATTAAAAGGTGGATACAAAGAAATATAAGAGCTAACCCAGAGAACTTGCTTAATTTAAAAAATGGTTTGGAAAATATTATCAAGTTTGGATCTAATAAAATCATTAGGTTAATTAATAAGAGAATGGGAAGAAGCAGAGGGGAAAGTCAAAGGACTCTTTCCAACAGATGGAAATTTTTACAGTTATTAAGAAATACCATAAATAAAACAAATATTGAAAGAGGTGGGACAAAGAGGAATCAGGAAGGGAAGAGTCCAGGACTCATCTCAGCAGGTGGAAATGTTTAGATGGTTAACAAGAAATGAGCTGAGTGTAATGGACATTGATGGTAGAGTGAGCAAAAGGGGCCTAGCCATACCCTAATATAAAAGGGTTCCCAAAATGTCCCCTCTATTTACCCCAGTTTGGAGAAATTTTAAAAGCCTAAGGCAAAAAGTACTTTGAAAAATGACCAGAAATTGCTTAAAGCAGCAGAGAGGTCAATGAATCAAGGTAAGTTTGACGAAAGAGCTAGGGTCCCCTGGCTCCTTCCCTCCACCTCCATGGGTTCATGGGGACCCACGGCTTCTTGAACTGTCTGTCTCTCTTTAGTTGCTAAGTCATGTCCAACTCTTGCAACCCCATGGACTTTAGCCTGCCAGGCTCCCCTCTCCATGGGATTCTCCAGGCAAGAATATTGGAGTGGGTTGCCCTTTCCTTCTCCAGGGGATCTTCCCAACCCAGGAATCGAACCCAGATCTCCTGCATTGAAGGCAGATTCTTGTACTAGGAGAAGACAAATTGCTGAGGGGTAAAGAGGAGGAATTTCTAGAATGGCTTCAGGCAGCAGCCTCATGAACTGTGGTTACAAAACCCACTGGTGGGGCCCTGACTTGGGATGCAATCACACTGAGAAAAGGAAAAGTGCAGGGTTGATAGGATGACAGAGGTTAGAATGTTCGTGCTGTGTGGGTGTTATGTGGAGATATTAGGCCAGTGTTGCCTCAGTGATTTATGGGACTAAGTATTAATGTCTGGCTGGGAATGCTTCCCCAGCTCAGAATGTAAGACTGAGGCTCACCAGTGGGGTCCTGGTTAGAGGTGTAAGAGGCAGTGAAATTGAGGTGAAAGGAGAAAGGTGGTTTATTTGGACACACTCGTAAAGTGGTTGTGTTTGTTTTGCCTGGTTGTATTGTAGGGACAGACATCGTGTCTCACTGGGAATGTGTCCCCTGCCTGCAGTTGTCAAACAGGGCATAGAACTCTGCACCTCAGGTGAAGTCAGCTGAACTTGAAGGGAGCCAGCAGGGTTGCCTGAGTCCCCTGGATGTGAGGTGGAGCCTGGGGCTAGTGGTGGTGGTGGTGTTCAGTCACTCAGTCGTGTCCGACTCTTTGCGACCCCATGGACTGCAGCAGGCCAGGCTTCTCTGTCTTTCACCATCTCCCGGAGCTTGTTCAAACTCATGTCCATTGAATCAGTGATGCCATCCAACCATCTCAACCTCTGTCATCCCTTTCTCCTCCTGCCTTCAGTCTTTCTCAGCATCAGGGTCTTTTCAAATGAGTCAGTTCTTTGCATCAGGCCAAAGTATTAGAGCTTCAACTTCAGCAGCAGTCCTTCCAATGAATATTCAGGATTGATTTCCTTTAGGATTGACTGGATTGATCTCTTTGCAGTCCAAGAGTCTTCTCCAGCTCCACAGGTCAAAAGCATCAGTTCTTCAGTGTTGACCTTTATGGTCCAACTCTCACATCCTTACACAACTACTGGAAAAACCATAGCTTTGACTAGATGGACATTTTTTGGCAAAGTAATGTCTCTATTTTTTAATACACTGCCTAGGTTTGTTTAATACACTTGTGGTCAGAGCCTAATATGGGAGGTGATAGAGGCTTTTAGCCACTGAGGGAATTGCTCTCTCAAACTGTGCTCTGGAACAAAGGGCCATTGTTGAATGCCTAGTGAAGACTGTTTTAGATGTGCTAATTGAACCCTGAATTTCTAGAACATAGAAATCTTTCCATTTCCCTTTTAGTTGGAAATCTTCTCCCTGATATGAAGAAGCAAATTAAAGAAAGCCTGGTTGGATGGGCAGGACAGACTTTTGATATCTCTTACACAGCAGCCCCGTTCTTTAGAGGAATTAAAAGCAACTGTCTTTGTCTTGCAAATGTCTACAAAATCAGGAAATATATACAGTCCACAGTCACCTAAGACTAAGCCCAGTAAACAGGAATGGGAGAACCTGCCACCAAGAAAACAAACAAACATAAATAGAGGGAAAGACACCTTTTAAAAAGTACAAACTACTGGGAAATTCCCTGTGCCGAAAATCTAGCCTATAACTTCCTTGAGATTGTTTTTCAGGGACAAATACAAATCTTAACAGTTCTTTCCATAAAAGTAAAGAACCTTGGTCATCTGAGCAGATAAGCTTAACTTATTCCAGCCATTGTTTATAAACTACGATTTAGTCATGTCTAACTCCTTGCAGCCCTATGGACTGTGTCCTTCCAGGCTCTTCTGTCCATGGGATTCTCCAGGCAAGAATACTGCAGCGGGTTGCCGTGCCCTCCTGCAGGGGATCTTCCTGACCCAGGGATCAAATCCACATCTTTTACGTCTCCTGAATTGCCACGCAGTTTCCTTGCCACTAGTGCCACATGGGAAGTCCATTTATAGACTAGTGAGTTATATACCATAAGTATTATATTTATATCTGATTCATGACTAAGGTCTTAAAATGAAATCTCTGATTGCATCTGTCCGTATGGCTATGTATGTACATTGCAAATAGGGCCTTTTTCTACTCTCAGATGGTATTGACAAAATCACTGTAAAATAGCTTAACTGGCTTAAAAGTAAGTGCTTATGAAGTAAATATTTCTAAATCTCAGATGTGTTATAGAAATGAAACCAAATGGTTTTCAATTTCATGTGATCTAAGTTTAATATTTAATAAGTAATAGCAAATTTAAGGTTGCTAGTTTAAACAAAATACACATGTCTTTAATCATCAGTGAGAAATGGAGTATTTCCTGTAACAAGGATGTTACAGTCAACAGGGAATTCTGCCCTCCGTATGTGAATGTCTCCACCCTAAGGGCAATCAGGAAGGAGACTAATACCTGCTCTCCAGCAGACATCAGGCTGCGGCCTCAGCCTGAGGTGAGCACTGAGGAGCTAAAGATGTGAAAAACACAGGACACTGGCCCAGGGTAGCTGGGAGGAGTGATTCCAGTAAGCCCAGACTCTTGTGTCTTTCCATACATACAAAAGTACTAAATTCCTTAAGATATATGGGTTTCTTTAATTCACAAATATACTTCTGATGTTCAGACTACCTGCCCTTTGTGGCAAGTTTCTATATAACCTGACTCCTCCCTGAGGAGCAGTCTTCTCAGGGTTACTTGAGATGCTGCCTTTTGGGCATGAAGCTCTAAAAATTCCCACCTCATAAGACATAACTCTCGACTTTTAGACTGTGACTATTTTTTAGGTTGACATCAACATTAAGAGTAATATTATCTTCTATCTCAGTTTTGTTGTTGTTTTTGTTCAGTTGCCCAGTTCTGTCCCTGTGACTTTGTGACCCCATGGACTGCAGCATGCCAGGCCTCCCTGTCCCTCACCATCTCCTGGAGTTTGCCCAAGTTCATGTTCATTTACTCAATGATGCCATCCAGCCATCTCATCCTCTGACACCCTCTTCTCTTTCTGTCCTCAATCTTTCCCAGCGTCAGGGACTTAACAATTAGTTATCATCTGTGTGCATCGGATGACCGAAATACTGGGGCTTCAGCTTCAGCATCAGTCCTTCCAGTGAATATTCAGTGTTGATCTCCCTTAATATCGACTGATTTGATCTCCTTGCTGTCCCAGGGACTTTCAGGAGTCTTCTCTAGCACCATGGTTCAAAGGTATCAATTCTTTGGTGTTCTGCCTTCTTTATGATCCAGCTCTCACAATCGTATGTGACCACTGGAAAACCATAGCCTTGACTATACGGACCTTTGTCAGCAGAATATTATCTCTGCTTTTCAACACACTGTCTAGGTTTGTCATTGCTTTCCTGCCAAGAAGCAATCAACTTCTGATTTCATGGCTGCAGTCACCACCCGCAATGATTTTGGAGCCCCAAAAGAGGAAATCTTTCACTGCTTTTACCTTTTCCCCTTCTATTTGCCAGGCAGTAATGGGGCCAGACGCCATGATTTCAGTTTTTGGTTTTTCTTTTCTTTTTTTTAATATTTAGTCTTAAGCCAGCTCTTTCACTCTCCTCCTTCACCCTCGTCAAGAGGCTCTTTGGTTCCTCTTTGCTTTCTGCCATTAGAGTGGTGTCATCTAACTTCACTAAAAAGTCAAGTGAGCTCATATTATCCATTATAAAATTTGCCAACAGATGAAAAAACATTAGCTGGAAGTGATGATTGACTTTATCTAATATCTCATGAAATTTTCATAGGTTATATAAACAATTGTTGAAAGCAAATAAAGTTAAGTAGATATAAATTAGACCCCTAAAAATGGTTTTAGATTAAACTTTAAAAAAATTAATGTATTATAGTTTATATGTACTTAAAAATAGCTTTCAAGACATTTTTGTTAGAGATCTTAAAATTTTGCTAAGATGAGTTAAATTATAAAATAAAAAATTAAATTTATTGACTGTCTAGCTCATTTCCAAATAAAACATAATGGTGAAACATTAAATCAGTAAGCATAGGTATAACTACTTTTGGCTTCTTAGTACCAAAAGAGTAAAGGTAAATTTGGGCTTAATAAATACATGTTTTGTTTTATTGAAAGATTGTAGTTTGAAATAGTCTGTATCTGTAGAATTATAATGCATTTATAAACTTGCCAAGTCATAAAATGCTAATGTAAAAGGCAGTTTACAATTGTTTACTTCTTAGTTAAGGTTTCTAAAGGTTAAGATTTCTAATTAATACATGTATTAAAGCTACTAAAGATTATATGAAAAGCATCTCTGTATTTAAGAAAAGTAAGTTGTACTTTTGAGTAAGAAAGTTATGAGAAATGGAAATGCAATTTGTCATGGGAAATAAAAATGATCTTCCCTAAAATAAGGTTAGCTATTTCAAGAATGGGGGGTGGGGGGAAGAACAAGGTATAAGCTAAAATGGAAATACAATGTTGTAGGAGGTTTGTGGAAAATGAATCATAAGAAAAGAAATATAATAAGGAAAGAATAATAATTATTCTGTTTAACCTGTTTTATTAGCCTGACATTATAACCTGAATTATTGAATAACCTGATTTAATAACCTGAATTATTCCTGTTTAACCTGGCTATGACCAAAAGGAATCTAATATCAAAGTAACCCAATGTAAAATTAGAATTTGGTTTTCTTTCTGTTAAAAGGACAAAAGTCTACTCTTAACAAAAAAATTGCAAAACATTTTTCTTTACCTTTCAGTAGTCTGCCTAAAATAACCAGGGTTAGGGGTGTGTTATGTTTTATCAGAAAGACTGAAGGTGGGAGGAGAAGGGGACGACAGAGGATGAGATGTTTGGATGGCATCACTGACTCAATGGACATGAGTTTGAGTAAACTCCAGGAGTTGGTGATGGACAGGGAAGCCTGGTGTGCTGCAGTCCATGGGATCACAAAGAGCTGGACACAACTGAGCTACTGAACTGAACTGAACTGAACTGATGTTATATCAGAAGAATTTCCTACGTTGTTTTTATCAGGTCTTTGATTACTTGAATCTTTTCAATATTTAAAGAGTTAAGGCTTTTTACAACTATTTAAATTTCTGTAATGCCTGTGAAGTCTGTCATTTTGCATAAACTGTTTTGCAGTGAACCATGTTATTTCTTAACCAAGAGTTTTAAGACCATTTTGATATTTTTGACAAAATTTCCCCAAATCAAATTTTAAATGAAATCTTATTGACCTGAAATTAAGTTTGGGCTTTCCAGAGGGATCCTAGAACAATTGAAAAGATTTGTTTTCTTTCCTTATAAAAGAGAAGTATTAATCTAATTAGGCTTATGTCATATTTTAAATTATATGTAAGCATTGTCAAATAATGATAAACCTCCCTGTGTTGAATGGGTAAATGTTATTAATTCAAATGTCCCAGAAATTATATAAATTTCCTCAGATTCAGATATGTCTTGGTATAATGTTATCAGTCATAATTCTACTTATTTTCTTGTGATTTTGTGTGTCAAAGAAATAACTAAGTTTCTGTGTCAGTTGTATTAAAATGAATCAGATCTTTTACCAGCCATTTTAAGTCATTTATAGATGGCTACTGTTATAATCTGATGCTTTTGCAAAACTGTTTTATCTTCAAGAAGATTCAGAAAAAGGACTTTTTGATAAATACAGGTTTCTGATAACTTTCAGAATTAACAGAAGAAATTACAGAATTCTAATTAAAAAACCAACAGCTTTGTAAGCTATTAACAAAAGATCAAGATCAGTGAGAATTATTTACATAAGACTGAATGAATTCATGAATATAATTTTTATGACTTTTTGCTGAAATATCACTGGGATTTTTTGGGGGGGTTCCCACTTTACTTTTATAATTGAAGGATATTTGCTTTCTAGAATTTTCTGATTTTCTGTCATACATCAACAAGAATCAGTCATAGGTATGTCTATGTCCCCTCCCTTTCATCTCCCTCCCCACCTCACCCTTCTAGATTGTCACAGAGCTCCTCTTTGAGTTCCCTGAGTCATACAGCAAATTTCCATTGGCTATCTATTTTACATATGGTATTATAAATTTCCATGTTACTCTCCCTGTACATGTCACAAAATCTTTCCTCTTACTATGACCTATAACAATTTGATAAATTACACCTTTATATGTAGAACTGAAACATTTATCTTTTTATCCCTACTTGATCACTCTAGAATTTGGAAACTCTTAGCATGTATTATTATGTTCTTGGCAATATACTTATTTTTATATGTTCACTATGACAGAACATAATTGTCACTATTGGTCACATTACCAAGGCTTTGACTGAAATGCCACATTTGAGAGAAGAATGCATGGACTCAGATATGACCAGTCAACTTTAAGGAACTAAGGATGACTTTATGGAGCCAAATTTCCCCTTGGAAAAAACATGCAGTGGTATCCTTACAGGATTCCCAGTAGCCTTACCAGGTGAGTAAGGAAGGTCATTTTCTAATAGGAGAAGGAATCTCAGGACATTTGGGGATCACAAGAAGAGACGAATTTACTCAAACCTATAGTTATTACAGGCAATTCTGATGGCATTCTTTGGCTTGCTTTCCTGGCCTTCAGTTCAGTTCAGTTCAGTTCAGTCGCTCAGTCGTGTCCGACTCTTTGCAACCCCATGAATCACAGCACACCAGGCCTCCCTGTTCATCACCAAATCCCGGAGTTCACTCAGACTCACGTCCATCGAGTCGGTGATGCCATCCAGCCATCTCATCCTCTGTCGTCCCCTTCTCCTCCTGCCCCCAATCCCTCCCAGCATCAGAGTCTTTTCCAATGAGTCAACTCTTTGCATGAGGTGGCCAAAGTACTGGAGTTTCAGCTTTAGCACCATTCCTTCCAAAGAAATCCCAGGGTTGATCTCCTTCAGAATGGACTGGTTGGATCTCCTTGCAGTCCAAGGGACTCTCAAGAGTCTTCTCCAACACCACGGTTCAAAAGCATCAATTCTCTGGTGCTCAGCCTTCTTCACAGTCCAATTCTCACATCCATACATGACCACAGGAAAAACCATAGCCTTGACTAGACGGACCTTAGTCGGCAAAGTAATGTCTCTGCTTTTGAATATACTATCTAGGTTGATCAAAACTTTTCTTCCAAGGAATAAGCATCTTTTAATTTCATGGCTGCAGTCACCATCTGCAGTGATTTTGGAGCCCCCCAAAATAAAGTCCTGGCCTTAAGAGACATCTAAAAGTTCAGTTTGAAAATTCCTTATAAAAAGTTCCAGTAACGTAGATTTTTTTTAAAAACCTATATGAGCAGTTACTATTCTTGCTGGAGTTATGCAAATGATCAAGCCAGATTTATTGAAACTAAACTTTTTTTCAAACAAATTAGCTTTAATTTGGCTATCTTTGGTAAAAATGAGTAATTTTAGAGAAAAAATGCTTTTCAGTAGAAACTGTAATAAACAGTCATAGATAATAGAGTTTAGGTCTGTTAATTGTCTGTGAGATTTTGCTTTTCCAATTGTAAACTGGTCTGAATCCTGAATTTTTGTAGTTTCCTAAAATATTTAGCTATAGCTCTCCAAACTAACATTTCCATTTTTTCTCCAACTTTTGATTTAGAATCATAGAAAATTGAAGACCCCCTTATCCTGAAGCCCTGAAAACTGAAGCTGGACTGCATGATATAAACTTAAGAGAGAGCACCACAATAGCCCATGTTTTGACAATCTGTGCCTTTTGCTGTGTACTCAGCTCAGAAAGTTTATCCTAACATCAATGACATCACGAGAGACATTCAAACTACAGACCAGGAAATTATGTCAGATGGTCACTTTCTACCCTCACTTCATCTCAAGATGCTTCAAGCCTGACATCTAGAAATGTTCTTGATTGAGAGTTCTCAGGACTCCGACAATGGATTATAATTTGCTCCAATCACTAACTGTTGTTTTTCTTTGGTTTTCGTAGAAACGCATCTTTTTAAAATTTGCTTGCACCTTATAGGCCTAGCTTTGGAAGCCACCTGACTCATAGCCTCCTGAAACGAATATAATTGTATCGATTCATTATCAGGACTATGGGGCTGACTTAGTGAGGTGGAACAATCTACCAACTCAGCTTCTGGACTGTGAGGCTTCTTGGAGAAGTTTCAAAGGCAGGACTGTAAAGGAGCAAAATTTGGCACCACAAAATATATCTTTTTGGCATGAGGATTAATTTATGCTAATTATTTTTAAGAAACAGAGGACTCAGTAAATCTTTCTTTTTACCTCTCTCTTAAATGCTTACAGAATTTGGATCAAAGAATAGTTCCATCACCTGGGATGGAGATGCTGTGGTATGCTGTGGTGGGGGAACCAGCAGGTTAGAGTCCACTCTGTATCCCGGGGTCTCTGCAGGGAGCAGAAAACACCTGCTCTATCATCTCCATGTGAACTGCCTTCCTGCCAGCTGAAGTCCCAAACTCCTACCCCAACACCCTCTTTTGCTGTTAGCTGAAGATTGCATTTAAGGTGAGGATTTCAGCCTTTTCAGCCAGTTACTTAGTTTTCTTGGGTCTCTGCTATGTACTTATAAGTTAATCCTCAGGCCAGCCAGACCTAGAAAGTTGGAAGGAAATACTTCCTTCCCAACAATTCTGTAGCTTGGCTGTCGACAGGTGTACAGGTTATGCAATGCCATCTTTCCATGTGTGCTCACTTGTGTCTAACTCTTTGTGGCCCCATGGACGGCAGCCCACCAGACTTCTCTCTCCATGGAATTTTCCTGGCAGGAATACTGGAGGGGGGAGCCACTTCCTACTCCAGGGGATCTTCCTGACCCAGGGATTGAAACTGCACCTCTTGTATCTTCTGTATTGGCAGGTGGATTTGTTACCACTAGCACCGCCTATGGCATTACTAACTTTGTACACATGGCTGCTCTGGCTTGTTGAGAAAAAAAAAAAAAAAAAGCAAAATCCTGGGCCCAGAAGGAAGGTGTTTAAGATAGAAAGGAACCAGCCTAAGAACAGAGGCACTTTTGCTGCACTGGCAATGCCCCCTTCCCCCAACGGTAGAGAAGCTTGGAAATGACCTAGACTTGGGGGACAAAATCTGCTAATGCAAAGCAGTTCCATTAGAGGTCAGGTGAGCAGGTGATTCTTGCATAAAATGCTATGGTATCTGGAGAGTTTGACTGTTTTTGCAATCTCCCAAGAGACCGGGAGGTGAGTGGATTTCTTCGTAAACAGGAACCTGAAAATGTATCAACACAGAATTGGAGATTATACTGAGAATTAAATTGAAGTCTTGCATCCTGCTCACACCTTCAGATTAAAACTCTCCAAGTGAGGCATTTGAGGATAACAGAGAACAAATCCGTTTGAAAGCAAATAGGTGCTTTCTCAGGACATAGCACTGGGCACATCGCAACCTTTGGGCAATGAATCAGACTTGAGGTTTTCCTACAGCCAGAAAATGTGCTAGAGTTCTGGAGTTTTCAGCTTCTGACAACAGAAAGCATATAAAATTATCTCTAATTTAAAAAATGCCTAAATTAAAATGGCAGCAAGGTTCTGTCACGTGAATGGCAGAATCGTAAGCCTTCAATGACTCTAAAAATGATTTATTCTATCCATGTGAAAACTACTGCTTAGAGCAAAGACTTAGCACATACTCTTGATTAGTTCTCTGTGGGGATTCTAAAGATGTTTGTATCAAGGAAAATGTGCTGATTTATTAATAAGGTAACAAGAATTTTGTTGTTAGAAGGGATATTATGAACTATGTAGTCAAATATCCTTGACTTTCCAGAGGAAGGAACTGAGACTCAGAGAAGTTAAAAAATGAAGCAAAACAGCATGAGTTAATAGAAGAGGTAAGAAGAGAAATAGGATTGTGAATTTCCTATTTAGCATGATGCTAGGTGATTGAACTCTAAACTCAAATCCTCTAAGCTACACAATGGGTGGGTGTCTTTTTTTTTTTTTTTATGTGAGAAAACATCAGTTACTAAGCATATAGCCATCACATTTAAGCGGGCAATAAGAGATTTACTATAAAAGTCTACAACTCTTTTAAAAGTTTCTTGTACAGAGCAATAACATACAAAGGACTAGAGATCTAAACTTGCCCTTTGTAGGAGGAGTAACTTGGAAATCTGGAGTCAATTTCACTTAGAATAAGACTGAGAGCTAGTGACAGCCACCAATTCAAGTTCTCATTAGAATAAAAAATTTTGATTTGTGTGACTACAGCTCTGCAGTATTGGTTTAACTAAGATCAGGTAGATAATAGACAGGGAGACAGAGGAGAAGCAAGAGTTGGGATAAGATGAGAACCATAGAAATGAGATAGCGTTTTACAGATTTGTACAAAGGCCACTGAGAGAATAAGAATCTCTTCCTTAGCTGATAAACATTTCCTGTTATTAAAAAAAAAGTCAGGTAACCAAGGGTAAGAACACTGAACAGTCATGACGTTAAATTATGAAAATGAATAAGCTATTGGCTAAAGTAGGCTGACTTTTCTGGATATTGTGTAACCCAGAAGCCTCTGATATCTTGAAATTTTTAATGAAATTTGAGTTCTATGAGAAAAGACATCCTATTTTTGTGAATGCGGAGAAATTGGAAAGTCCAGGAAAGATTAGTATGAACTGAGCACATCTTTTTATGATGCTGATTAAAAAAAAAAAAAAAAAAGCTTTCCTTGATGAGCCTCTTTCCCTAAGTCACACACTAACATCTTAGTCTCAGGCAAGGAACCAGCAGAGAAGTAGTCAAACCTCCTCAGCGGTCCTTTCCCCAGATTCACCTGACCTGACCACAGCCTGGTCCACAGCTCCCTTCTGAGTCCCTCAGGTCACACGGGGGCTCCAGGAAATTCAGAGCAGAAAGGAGCAAAAAGAATGAAGGGCAAGAAACTATGTCTTACCAAGGTAATTTATCTATACTATAAAGTCATAGGATTGGTGTTCTTATTGATCATTGGATGCAGCTTTGGACTAAGTATAAATATATTTCCTACGGAACCATGTACAAGGATAGTACTCATCTGGACAAGAAAGTAGGCTAAATAAAAATGTTCTCAGTACTTTAAAACGTGCGAAAGAACTGATCCTTGACACAACTGAGTTACAACCATTGTTCTTTACACATTTGTATTCTTCTGTAAATGTAGGCCTAAGAAGGGAGGGTGTCTGGTGTATTATTTCAGGATGGAAATCAGCGATTTAGCTTGGCCATTGTTCAAATGAAAGCTTTAAGGACTTCTTATTGTGAAGCCATATGGGAAAAGGGCTATGAGATGACAAATTGATTCCGGGTTAGACAAGCACATTTATTGTAATGTCCAGTATATTTTGCATAACATCAAGATGAAGGTACAAAGTGATACCACTAATGCTAAATGAGACGAATATATAAGAAAGCTGAGTTTTTTTTTAAAAACAAATGATCAGTTTCTTGCAACATATGTCTGCATGAGAAAAACATGGAAACAGACCCTTCTGCATTTATTGGTCAAAAAACAGATTTAGTCACCCTAAGACAGGCTTATCTTAAAAAATTGCAGAATTTTTTTTAAAAAAGAAATTTACTGAAGTGTGCTCTGCTGTGCTTAGTCACTCAGTTGTGTCTGACTCTTTGTGACACCATGGACTGTAGCCTGCCAGGCTCCTCTGTCCATAGGGATTCTCCAAGCAAGAATACTAGAGTGGGGTGCCATTTCCTTCTCCAAGGAATCTTCCCAACCCCGGGACTGAACCCAGGTCTCCCACTTTACAGGCAGATTCTTTACCATCTGAGCCACCAGAGAAGCCCAAGAATACTGGAGTTAGTAGACTATCTCTTCTCCAGGGAATCTTCAGAACCCAAGAATCAAACCAGGGTCTCCTGCATTGCAGGTGGGTTCTCTACCAGCTGAGCTACCAGGGAAGCCCTTATTGAAGTATTGTTGGTACTACGTTAGTAATAGTAATTTCAGGTGTGCAACAGAGTGATTCATTATTTTTATAGATTAGAATCCATTTAAATTGTATTATAAAATATTGGCTAGATTCCCTATGCTGTGCAATGTACCCTTGTAGCTTATTGATTTTATTCATAGTAGTTTGTATCTCTTAATCCCATACTCCTATCGTGTCCTTCCTTCTGCCCCCTACTTTCCCCATTGATAACCACGAATGTGTTTTCTGTGAGTCTGTTTCCGTTTTGTTATACTCATTCATTATTTTTTTTTAATAGAGAGGGCTTTTAAAAATTCTACATATACATGATAACACACAGTATTTATCTTTCTCTGTCTGACTTATTTCACTATGCATAAAACCCTCCAGGCCCATCTATGTTGCTGCAAATGGCATTATTTCTTATATATATATATATAAGAATTTATATATTTATATTTATATTTTTCTTTATCCATTTATCTGTCAGTAAGTACTTGAGTTGCTTCCATGTCTTGGCTATCGTTAGTAGTGCTTCTACGAACATTGGGGTACGTGTATCTTTTTAAATTAGAGTTTTCATTTTTTTTCCAAATTTGTATCCAAAAATGTAATTGCTGAGTTATATGGTGTGTGTGTGCAAAGTTGCTTCAGTCATGTCCAACTCTTTGCAACTCTATAGACTGAAGCCCACCAGGCTCCTCTGTCCATGGGATTCTACAGGCAAGAACAGTGGAGTGGGTTGCCATTTCCTTCTCCAAGGGATCTTCCCAACCCAGGGACTGAACCTGTGTCTCTTATGTTTCCTACTTTGGTGGGCAAGTTCTTTAACACTAGCACTACCTGGAAAACCCCTTAACATTGAAACTATTTTCTCCTATTCCGTATATTGCTTTTTCATTTTGTTGATGGTTTCCTTTGCTGTGCAAAAGCTTTTAAGTTTCTTTTGCTTTAGGAAACAGAGCCAAAAAAATATTTTGATGATATATGTCAAATAGTGTCCTACCTATGTTTTCCTCTAGAAGTTTTATGGTTTTCATCATTATATTCAGGTCTTTAATCCTTTTTGAGTTTATTTTTGTAGATGGTGTTAGTGAATGTCTTATTTCATTCTTTTCATCCTAGCTGTCCACTTTTCCCAGCACCACTTAGTGAAGAGACTTTTGTCTCTCGTATATTCTTACCTCCTTTGTCACAGATTAATTCACCAAAAGTATGCGGATTTATTTCTGGGCTTTATACCCTATTCCCTTGATCTATAGTTCTACTGTTGTACCAGTACCATACTGTTTAGTTGGCTATAGCTTAGAGTTATAGATTGAAGTGAGGAAATATGATTCCTCCAGTTTTGTTCTTCTTTCTCAATATTGTTTCGGGTCTTCATGGTTTCTTGTGCCTCCATACAAATTTTAAAATTATTTTTTCTGGTTTTGTGAAAAATGTCTTTTTTGATAAGATTGCATGGAATCTGTGACTGTCTTGTGTACTACAGTCATTTTGACAATATTGATTTTTCCAATCCAAGAACACTTTCAGTTCAGTTCAGTTGCTCAGTCGTGTCTGACTCTTTGTGACCTCATGAATTGCAGCACGCCAGGCCTTCCTGTCCATCACCAACTCCTGAAGTTCACTCAAACTCACACCCATCGAGTCGGTGATGCCATCCAGCCATCTCATCCTTTGTTGTCCCCTTCTCTTCCTGCCCCCAAACCCTCCCAGCATCAGAGTCTTTCCCAATGAGTCAACTCTTCGCATGAGGTGGCCAAAGTGTTGGAGTTTCAGCTTTGGCATCATTCCTTCCAAAGAACACCCAGGACTGACCTCTTTTAGAATGGACTAGTTGGATCTCCTTGCAGTCCAAGGGACTCTCAAGAGTCTTCAACACCACAGTTCAAAAGCATCAATTCTTCAGTGCTCAGCTTTCTTCACAATCCAACTCTCACATCCATATATGATACTGGAAAAACCATAGCCTTGACTAGACAGACCTTTGCTGGCAAAGTAATGTCTCTGCTTTTGAATATGCTATCTAGGTTGGTCATAACTTTCCTTCCAAGAAGTAAGCGTCTTTTAATTTCATGGCTGCAATCACCATCTGCAGTGATTTGGGAGCCCCCCAAAATAAAGTCTGTCACTGTTTCCACTGTTTTTCCATCTATTTCCCAGGAAGTGATGGGACAGGATGCCATGATCTTAGTTTTCTGAATGCTGAGTCTCAAGCCAACTTTTCCACTCTCCTCTTTCACTTTCATCAAGAGGCTCTTTAATTACTTCTTCAGTTTCTACCATAAGGGTGGTAGAATTATAGTGCATATCACTAATTGTTATATAAATGCAAGTCAAAACCATAATGAGATATCATCCCACAATGGTTAGAATGGCTATTATTAAAAAGGAAAAAAAATAAGAAATTTTGAGGAGGATGTGGAGAAAATGGAACCTTCTTGCATTGTTGGTGGGAACGCAGATTGGTGCAGCCACTATGAAAAACCGTATAACAGTTCCTCAAAAAAGTGACTACCTCAAGGTCCAATGATTCCACTCCTGAATATTTATCCAAAGGCAGTAAAAACTCTAATTAGAAAAGATATGCACCCCTATGTTCATTGCAACATTTTAAAAAATAGCCAAGACATAGAAGCAATCTAAGTTTCCATTAACAGATATGTGTGGATAAAGAAGTTATATACATACATATAAAATGAAGTATTATTCAGCCATAAAATAGAATGAAAACTTGCTATGTTTGAAAACATGGGAAAATCTAGACTGTACAATACTAATTGAAATCAGTCAGACAGAGAAAAACAAATGCTGTGTTATTTCACTTACACATGGAATCTCAAAAACAAAACAAATAAACAAATATAACAAAACCGAAACATTTACAGATACAGAGAACAAAACGGTTGCCAGAAAGGAAGCAGGTGGGGGAGGAAAGAAATAGGTGAGGGAGACTGAAATGTACAAGCTTCCAGTTGCAAAATAAATGTCACACATATGAAATGTACAACGTGAGGAATCAAAAACTGTAATATTTTAGTACAATAACAGGTTGTAGCATAATATTGTGGTGATTGTTCTAAAGTGTATAAAAATATCAAATCACTATGTTCTGTAATAGGAACTGACAGAGTGTTGTAGTTCAATTATACTTGAAAAACAAACAAACTCAGAGAAAAAGGGACCAGATTTGTGGTTATAAGAGGCAGGATTTGGGAAGACAGGGGACTGGATGGAGGTGGTCTAAAGGCACAAACTTGCAGTTATGAGATAAACAGGTACTATGGATATAATGTACAACATGATGAATATGATTAACACTGCTGAATGTTATATGTAAAAGTTCTTAAAAGAATAATTCCTAAGAGGTCTCCAGGCTGGCCATCATAAGGGCTTCTCTCATAGCTCAGTTGGTAAAGAATCCGCCTGTGATGCAGGAGACTCTGGCTTAATTCCTGGGTCAGGAAAATTCCCTGGAGAAGGGAAAGGCTAGCCAGTCCAGTATTCTTGGGCTTCCCTTGTGGCTCAGCTGATAAAGAATCTGCCCACAATGCAGGACACCTGGGTTCGATCCCTGGGTTAGGAAGATCCCCTGGAGAAGGGAAAGGCTAGCCAATCCAGTATTCTTGGGCTTCCCTTGTGGCTCAGCTGATAAAGAATCTGCCCACAATGCAGGACACCTGGGTTCGATCCCTGGGTTAGGAAGATCCCCTGGAGAAGGGAAAGGCTAGCCAGTCCAGTATTCTTGGGCTTCCCTTGTGGCTCAGCTGGTAAAGAATCCACCTGCAATGTGGGAGACCTGGGTTCGATGCCTGGGTTGGGAAGATCACCTGGAGAAGGGAAAGGCTACCCACTCCAGTATTCTGGCCTGGAGAATTCCATGGACTATATACTCAGTGAGGTTGCAAAGAGTCGGACACGATTGAGTGACTTTCACTTTCACTGGAGGTGTTAACAGGGAGAAAGGCTGTGTTCACCAGAGCATGACTCGGCAGAGTCTTACAGAAAGAGAAGGGCAGTTACAAAGGTGACCACAGTTCAGTGCTTTTCGAGCACCTGGGTGCTTGTTAAAAATGCTGGTGACCAGGCCCCATGTCCATCCTACTAAATCATAATCTCGGCAGTAAAGCCGTGGATCTGAATGTTAACATGGTTCTCTGCTGTTTCCTTGGCCTATCTGCCTTGGGAGCATTGACGCAGACGTGACTCTGCCCAGAATTGCCTGGGCAGGGGGAGGGTCCCCGCATCGGGGCTCTAAACTGTCAGATCATGTGTCTCTCCCCCGTTTTGAGGCCACGCTCACTGGCACCCTCTGGAATTCCGTTTCCACATAGCTCATCTATTGGAGGAAATGATGCAGCCAGCATGAAGTTCTGTTCCTTTCACAGTGTTTCTCGTTGCAAATTAAGAGATAGTTACGGTCGCTCTATCTGAGAATCTCTTGTGAGCACTGTTTCTGTGAATTGAAACCCTGAGTCTGTTCAGTTCTTTAATTCTGAGTGTACTGGGCATGTGAACATGCAAGACTGCAGACACCTCAGATGATCACTGTGGGCAAAGCCTTTCTTATCTTATATCTCTGGCCTCCTCCCTGCAGTCACTTCTCCCCAGTCCAAACATCTTGTCTTTCTCTAATATTTATAATGAATCTGTAGTGGCTTTGTCTGAAGAGATTAAATACTTATAAAATGTTTAGCCAGATTCTTCTGTTTTAGTCGAGCAGGGCTCAAATGACACCTCTTTAAGGAACAGGAAGACAGAATCTAGCTTTTGTTTTTTTCTGTAGGGGGTAGGTAAAATTCTGAAATAATAGTTTTCAACCAAGGATGAATTTGTCCACAAGGAGACCTTTGACAATGTCCAATGATATTGGCAATCTTGGATTCCCTGGAGAAGGAAATGGCAACCCACTCCAGTATTCTTGATTGGAAAACCCCATGGACAGAGGAGCCTGGCAGACTACAGTCCATAGCGTTGCAAATAGTTGAACATGACTGAGAACATACACACACTCACAAAGTGACATTTGTACTTTTCACAGCCAGGAGATATTGATGGTGTCTGGAGGACAGAGGTCGGGGATGCTGCTAAACATTTTATAACACATACATTGGCTCCCTACAAAAAAGAATTATGGGTAATCAAGAACTATTTGTACTTTCTGATCAATTTTGCTGTGAACCTAAAACTGCCCTAAAAAAAATAAAGTCTCTTGTTCAGAAAAGAATTATCTAGCCCCAAATATCAATAGGATCAAGTTTGAAAAACCTTGCCCTGAAGGAAGCAAAAAAAAATTAGTTTCCTACTTCCCAACCTACTCCATCCAACCTTTGTGACAATGCCAGCTGCTTTTGTAAGGGACGGCAATTTTGCAAATGAATGTTTCCCAAGTGAGTTCAGACTTGCATTTCTATCTAGAATTTTGATCAGATCAGAAGATGATGTTATAATTGAGTAGCATATGCTCCACGACATCACTTTTCAGTCAAAGCCATTTAGCTACAGCACAAATATGATCCATGCTGAGGTGAGAATTGGATTCACTTTTAATAGACATACTTTTGTTAATAGAGGTAAACTGAATTAGAAGTATGAGATGCCAGCACATATTGAAATGTGGTCTTGGAGTCTGGTTATGAGGGATGACCTACTTTGTGAGGGTTTCATTTTCTTGATTTCCAGACTCTGTATGTTTCCCCCAGCGCATGAGCCTTCCATCTTGGGGCTCTTTTGGAATGACTTTCATTTGATCTTCTCCCTTATTTAAAAGTATTTCTTTTCTTTTCATTCTATCAGACAGGGCTGACTGCTTCGAGGAAGGGTCTTGTGCCCAAATTGCCCTCTTGCTGGTACTGACCTTTAGTTATTCCCTGATATGATACTCCTATCAGAACAGTACATCTTCTGGAAAAACCCAGTTGGTGAAATTTAGTAAATACTTTGCATGTAAGTTATTTGGATGTAGAGAAATAATTCACTATTTGGGGTCAGCACATCAGTATTTTTTAAACTGGAGAATAATAACTATATAGGATTGTGTTAGTTTCTGGGGGCAGTGAAGTGAATCAGCCACACATATGCATACACCCCCTTCCCCTTGAATCTCCCTCCTTCCCACCCCTCTAGGTCATCGCAGACCACCGAGGTGAGCTCGCTGTGCTTTGTAGGTTCCCACTAGCTATCTATCTGACACGTCAATAATTATCTCAGGTGAAACATTCACAAATTTATTTTGTGTAGTGGGGGACCTGGGCAAGAAGAGAGGTAAGTTAGGGGTTAGGGATAGAGAATGTAACAGCCAAATCCTGAGCCTCCTCCTTCAGGCCAAGGAGCAAGGAGGCCTAACGGTGTCACCTGTGGCTTGAATGCTCAGCAGTAAAGATGGGGAAAATGGCAAATTCTTCTTCCTAAGGACAAAGCTGAATGAAAGGTGGAAATTAGCTATCTGTTAGTGTTGAAAGATGCCAGCTGGACAGAAGGAGAGAGTCCAGATCAATTAAGCGCAGCTAAAGAGTGAACTCACTGTGCCGATGCAGAGCCTGGTCCATTCCCAGAACGCCTGCACCACCCCCGTTTCCTGTCCTTCTTTGCTTTGGATGCAGTTGTTCGCTTCAGGAACACTCAGTTGCCGACCAGCCGAGGCAGACGCTGCCCACCCTGTCTCCTTCTGTCAGGATGCCTCCACCTCTGTGTCTTTGGTCACATTTGCAGCTGCCGTGAAAATTCGCATGTGGTGAAACTCCTGGTCCTGGGTAGGAGTGAAGATTGCCATTATCTGCGGGATGACAATGTCACTCGCGTTCAGTGTTGTTCAGTGGGGGGCCTTTCTCAGTGGGAGTTTGGTATCCCCTGCACAAACCAGGCAGCCGTGACGCCAGGCTCAGCACGTTGTGCCAGTCACGGAGAGGCAAGTGTGAGATCCAGAATAATTGAAGAGTGATGTGTGTCTCTATAGCAGAGGCTGAGCTCACTGTTGGAAGGGGTTTGTGTTCATATCACATAGGAAAAAACCTCAGATCCTCTTTCCCCTTCTCTCTCCAATTACCAAACAAGCTGTTGGGAAATTTCTCTTCTCTACCTTTGAAACCTGTCTCCAAACTCAATTCCTGTTCGATCGAGTACCTTCTGTTATCTTTTGATCTCTTCAACTGTCCATCAGATGCTCTTCTCTCATTGTGACTTTCAGAGTGTTTTTAATTCTCCTTTCTATGCCTTACCTGGGTCAACTAAACCAGATGCCAAGCATCTGCCGAGCAACGAGGGCTTGCTTGACACTTTAAAAATGATTTTAAAGATGTAAGCTTAACAGATCCATAATTTTCCTTTACAAAATACACACGGACACACACACATGCATCCCAGCAACAATAAGGTGCTCTGTTCTCCTTGAAGGAAAAAGGAATATTAGTTCTTACGTCAAATTTTTAAAAGTATGTCTATAGAGGATTAGTATTTTGGTGTCTCAGGGCAGGGTAAAGCATTTCAGCAAATCCCCTGGGAAGAGTGACCCCATTCTATAGATAGTCACACTCTGAGTAAGCTTTGAAACATTCTGATTGGTGTTGTCAAAGTCAGGGAGTTTTCCCTTCCTTATGACCTAACGGCATTAATCTCTACGGAGAGTGGCACGTCTTCAGGATTCTCTCAGAAAGGATGCTTTTCCTTACTCTTCAGTGAGTTAGCACTCACCTCAAGGGTAGGTGTTCAGTTGTCCTTTGGTGGACCCAGACCATGGGATCTTCAAAACCCAAAGAAAATCCTAAACTGGCCAGAGTTCTGAAAATACTGGTCATCTGCATGAAGAACCAAGGTTCTTGGGGTACCACCAGCACATCTCTCTGTGTATTTTGTAAAGGAAAGCATGGATTTGTTAGTGCTTTTGTGTACATATATACAATGGAATATTACTCAGCCATCAAAAAGCATGAAGTAATGTTATTTGCAGCTATATGGAACGACCTAGAGAGTGTCGTGCTGAGTAAAGTAAGTCCTTCAGAGAAAGAGAAATATTGTATGGCATTCTTTATAAGTGGAATCTAAAAGGAAATGATACAAATGAACTTAACACACAGAAAGAGACTCAGACTTAGAAAGCAAATTTATGATTTCAGGGGGTCAGATGGTTAGAGAGTCTGGGAAGGTCATATACACACTGATATGTTTAAAATGAATAACCAACAAGAACCTAATGTATAACACATGGAACTCTACTCAATGTTAGGTGCCAGCCTGGATTAGGGGCGGGTTTGGGGAAAATGGTTACATGTACACGTACGGCTGACTCCCTTTGCTGGTCACCTGACATTACCACAACACCGTTAATCAGCTCTACCTCGAAACAAAATGAAAAGCTAAAGTTTGAAAAGAAAAAAATGGAAGTCACTGCTGGCCAAAATAAATAAATAACAAAATTCTTAACTGCTAAGTTCAGTGATTCACCCAGTGCTGCTGAGGTCCAGGGGGCTAGAGGATGGGAGCCACTCATGCAATATTTCTCTTTCTCTGTCTGACTTACTCCACTCAGTACGACATTTGAATTGGTCCTGGGAAGAAGAAGGAACCAGTTGGGCCTTGAGTAATGTGTCACAGGACAGCTAAAGATCTGCCCATCAACTCTCTTTAACATAATTTATTTCAGTTCAGTTCAGTTCAGTTGCTCAGTTGTTTCTGACTCTGCGAACCCATGGACTGCAGCATACCAGGCCTCCCTGTCCATCACCAACTCCCAGAGTTTACTCTAACTCATGTCCATTGAGTAGGTGATGCCATCCAACCATCTCATCCTCCATCATCCCCTTCTCCTTCTGCCTTGAATCTTTCCCAGCATCAGGGTCTTTTCCAATAAGTCAGTTCTTCACATCAGTTGGCCAAAGTATTGGAGCTTCAGCTTCAGCATCATTCCTTCCAATGAACACTCAGGACTGATCTTCTTTAGAATGGACTGGTTGGATCTCCTTGCAGTCCAAGGGACTCTCAAGAGTCTTCTCCAACACCACAATTCAAAAGCATCAATTCTTTGGCTGTCAGTTTTCTTTATAGTCCAACTTTCACATCCATACATGACTCCTGGAAAAACCATAGCTTTGACTAGATGGACCTTTGTTGGCAAAGTAATGTCTCTGCTTTTTAATATGCTGTCTAGGTTGGTCATAGTTTTTCTTCCAAGAAGCAGGTGTCTTTTAATTTCATGGCTGCAGTTACCATCTGCAGTGACTTTGGAGCCCCCCCAAAATACAGTCTGCCACTGTTTCCACTGTTTCCCCATCTATTTGCCATGAAGTGATGGGACCAAATTCCATGATCTTAGTTTTCTGAATGTTGAGTTTTAAGCCAAATTTTTCACTCTCCTTTTTCATGTTCATCAAGAGGCTCTTTAGTTCTTCTTCACTTTCTGCCATAAGGGTGGTGTTATCTGCATATCTGAGGTTACTGATATTTCTCCCGACATTCTTGATTCCAGCTTGTGCTTTATCCAGCCCAATATTAGAAATGTTTTCTCTTTTTGATATTTTCCCAAATTTTGTACCTACCAACTCAGAGAAAACTAAGTACATTTTAAATTTTTATTATGTATTTTAGTGGCATTTATTGCTTCCTTCTGACTTCCAAGGAATGCTCCACATTTTGCATCAGAAGAGAAACTATTGGTCTTGACTCATTAGCTCTACAGAGAAAGAATTTAGGAGCTACAGAGAAGAGCACCTCTAATCTCACAACCCAGAAGTAACCTCTGCTCATATTTTGGTGTTATTTTCTATTTTTAAATTTTTTTCCTGAAGAATGACTTTTGAATATTTTGACAATTTATCAAGAGATTAGCTAGTATTTTGAATATGTGTTAATATTTTTGTTATGAGTTATGTGTGTGTGCTAAGTCGCTTCAGTCATGTCCAACTCCTTGCAACCCTATGGACATGTAACACACCAGGCTCCTCTGTCCACAGGATTCTCCAGGTAAGAATGCTGGAGTGGGCTGACATTTCCTTCACCAGGGGACTGTCTCAACCCAGGGATCAAACCCGAGTTTCTTAAGTCTCCTGCACTGGCAGGTGAGTTCTTTACTACTATCACCACTTGGGGAGCCCTAATAACCATCCATAAAGACAGTCATTAGTTAATTGTTCTCTGACTGGAAGCAGAAGCTAGAAAAGTTCTTTTTTGAGCTGTGGGTACTCAGGCCTGGCCCTGTAAGCCTGGAATTACATTCTTCCCTGAAGCCCCCGCCGCATCTCATAATCATGTCAAAAGTGCTGACAAGTGAAATGGTGACTTCCTAGAAGTAAAATCACCTGCTCTCATGAACAGTTTCTGGAGGTCCTTCAGGGACTTTTTCTTTATTTTTTTTAAAATAAATTTATTTATTCTAATTGGAAGTTAATTACTTTACAATATTGTATTGGTCTTGCCATACATCAGCATGAATCCACCGCAGGTATACATGTGTTCCCCGTCCTGAATCCCCCTCTCTCCTCCCTCCTCATACCATCCCTCTGGGTCGTCCCAGTGCACCAGCCCCAAGCATCCAGTATCGTGCATTGAACCTGGACTGGCGACTCATTTCATATATGATATTATACATATTTCAATGCCATTTTCCCAAATCATCCCACCCTCGCCCTCTCCCACAGAGTCCAAAAGACTGTTTCATACATCTGTGTCTCTTTTGCTGTCTCGCATACAGGGTTATCATTACCATCTTTCTAAATTACATATATATGCGTTAGTATACTGTATTGGTGTTTTTCTTTCTGGCTTACTTCACTCTGTATAATAGGTTCCAGTTTCATCCACCTCATTAGAACTGATTCAAATGTATTCTTTTCAATGGGTAATACTCCATTGTGTATATGTACCGCAGCTTTCTTATCCATTCATCTGCTGATGGACATCTAGGTTGCTTCCATGTCCTGGCTATTATAAACAGTGCTGCGATGAACATTAGGGTACACGTGTTTCTTTTGATTCTGGTTTCCTCTGTGTGTATGCCCAGCAGTGGGATTGCTGGGTCATAAGGCAGTTGTATTTCCAGTTTTTAAAGGAATCTCCACAGTGTTCTCCATAGTGGTTGTACTAGTTTGCATTCCCAACAACAATGTAAGAAGGTTCCCTTTTCTCCACACCCTCTCCAGCATTTATTGCCTGTAGACTTTTGGATCGTAGCCATTCTGACTGGTGTGAAATGGTACCTCATTGCGGTTTTGATTTGCATTTCTCTGATAATGAGTGATGTTGAGCATCTTTTCATGTGCTTGTTAGCCACCTATATGTTGATTCTTTAACAACCTCTTACACCAGGTCATTTGGAAATGCCCAGTATTCTTAGCTGCAACATTCCTGGATTTTTAAGGATAAGCAAATTTTCTGTTGGTCACATAAAATGTTAGAAATACATAAACTGATACCTTTTCTGTCCTCAGGGAGGGTGACTCCCTAAATTAGCATCAAGTAGGTCTGATTCCTCACAAGATAGTAAGCCTTCCATCACCTTCATAGTCAAATTTAAGGGCTTGCTTTATTCACTTACTATGTTGTTTTCCAAGTGTTGAAAGTACCTTAAAAATGAAACATATGAGTTATAAAAACTAGCATGTATTAACTAAGAGGGCATTTGACTTGATAGTGAACCTCTTGCCCCATCCCTAAAAAAGTAAAATCAGCTAGCTTGAAGACACACTATTCTCTGTTGCCACTCTGGGATCCTTGCTTTCTCACACCTGTGCAAGAAATAGGGAATTATTTCCAAGCCTTATTATTGCAGTTCCACCTCCGACAGACACTGCAATCATGTCACTACATGCACTGTAAGGATTTTCACATTTGGCCCAGTTGTCATCTTCTCCTAAACCTGCCAGAACCTGGAAGAATTCAATTTCCAAAGGTAACAAACACAGCCCATGCATGAAGCTGTTTCATGATCAGTTTTCAGTCAAATTACTTTTGTCTTATGAATCCATAATTTTCTTTGAGTTATTAAATGAAAACAATAACTGTGACCTTCCCCTCTGCAACCACACTTTCCTGGTCTTGTGCTCTTACTTTTACCGAATCTGCTTTTTGTTTGATGGAACCTCTGGGTCTCTGATTGCTTTCTGATTTCAAATGATCAGGTCCCTATTGGTTTCCCTTTGTGGCTTATACATGATGACCAAACCGTTACGACTGGTCCGTTCTAAGGACTCAAGGTCTTGCCCACGTGTGCTTTTGTCTGCCTGCTATGTCGTGAAGGAAAGCCCACTACTCTTGTGTTTCTCTCTTGCTCTCTCAGCACTCTGCGTCCATGGGTAGAGGTATTTCCTGTGCACCAGGTGATGTGGTGGTGCTGCTGGCTGTCCAGTGATCTCACTCAATCCTGATGCCATCTACTTGGAGGCAGTGTCAAGTCCCGTGGGTTACTGGCTCAGTCTTTCAACACTGTCCCCTCTAGATGCCAGTCCCGAGTAGTAGATCCCCAGGTTACTGAACACTACAACTTCCCTGCAAACTGGATATTTATATAACCTGCACCCTCTTTGGGTTAGATTATTTGCAGAAGAGCTCACAGATTTCAGACCAACACTGCCATTTACCATTTCAAAGGATGCAATAAAGTTGAGCAGCACAAGGATGCAATACAAAGGGTGAGGTCTGGGACGGTCCTCAGCTCAGAAGTTTCTGTCCCCCTGGAAATGGGGTACATCATTCTCCTGCTACATGGGCATATTCCCCAAATCAGAAGCTTCCCAAACCCAATATTATTAGGATTTTGTGGAGGCTTCATCATGGAGGTTGATCAGTTATTAACTCCATTTCCAGCTCCTCCTGCCATCTCTGGAGAATGGGGGTTGGGCCTGAAACTTCGAAGCGTCAATCACAGCTTGGTCTTTCTGGTGACCAGACACCATCCAGGAGCCACCTAGAAGCCCACCCAGATTCATTTCATTAGAACAAAAGACACACCTAGCTCCTGAGAAATTAAAAGGGATATGGGAACTCTGCATGGGGAACCAGGGAGACCAAATGACACAACCAAAGATGCTCCTAGTGTTCTTATCACCTAGGAGTTTACAAGGGCTTCAGGATTTCTGTGTCAGGAACCAGGGGCAGATATTATAGACAGATAGATAGATATATAGATAGACGGATAGATAGATAATACTTGCTGAGTCACTTCAGTCATATCTGACTCTTTGCAACCCTATGGACTATAGCCTGCCAGGCTCTTCTGTCCATGGGATTTCCCAGACAAGATTACTGGAGTGAGTTACCATTTCCTTCTCTAGGGGAGCTTCCTGAGTCAGGTAATAGATATTTTCTATTATCTTACATATGTGAAGCCAAAGTTCTGAATTAATCATCTATCTACATTTTCTCCACCTATGCCATTTTTTCCTCATCTATTTGCCATGAAGTAATGGGAAATAGTGGAAACAACAGCAGATTTTATTTTCTTGGGCTCCAAAATCACTGTGGATGGTGACTACAGTCACAAAATTAAAAGACACTTGCTCCTTGGAAGAAAAGCTATGACAAACCTAACCAGCATGTTAAAAAGCAGAGACATCACTTTGCTGACAAAAGTCTGTATAGTCAAAGCTATGGCTTTTCCAGTAGTCATTTACAGATGTGAGAAAAGTGAGTAAAGTCGCACAGTTGTGTCCAACTCTTTGATACCCCATGGATTGTAGCCTACCAGGTTTCTCCATCCTTGGGGTTTTCCAGGTAAGAGTACTGATAGGGTTGCCATTTCCTTCTCCAGGGGATCTTCCTGACCCAGGGATCGAGCTCAGGTCTCCCACATTGTAGGCAGATGCTTTTACTGTCTGAGTCACCATAAAGACGGCTGAGCGCTGAAGAATTGATGTTTTAAAATCTTGGTGCTGGAGAAGACTCTTGAGAGTCCCTTGGACAGCAAGAAACCCAAACCAGTCAATCCTAAAGGAAATAAACCCTGAATATTCCTTGGAAGGACTGATACTGAAGCTCCAGTACTTGGCTACCTCATGGGAAGGGCAGACTCATTGGAAAAGACCCTGATGCTGGAAAAGGTTGAAGGCAGGAGAAGAAGTGGGGAAAAGGATGAGATGGTTGGATCTCATCATTGGCTTAATGGACATTATTTTGAACAAATTCTGGAAGATAGCAAAAGACAGGAAGCTTGGTGTGCTGAGGTCCCCATAATGATTACTGGTTTCTCCAGACTTGCCATAAAGATTTTAAAATTAAAAAATTTAAAAAAAATTGTTTTTTTATAAAGATATATCCCTCACCAGTGAAATGATCATGTCCATGTCCTCTGAAGTCTATATGTAATTTTTTCTATTAACACCTCCCTAGCAGGAGGGCCTAGAGGAGCTATAACATGTTAAAGGTCAGGAAGGGTGGCTGTGAGGAGATACCCTTCTTCCAAGGTAAGGAAGAAGTGGCTGCACTTTGCTGGAGTAGCCGTGAAGAAATACCCCATGCACAAGGTAAGAGAAACCCAAGTAAGATGGTAGGTGTTGCAAGAGGGCATCAGAGGGCAGACACATTGAAACCATACTCACAGAAAACTAGTCAGTCTAATCACACTAGGACCACAGCCTTGTCTAACTCAAAGAAACCAAGCCAGGCCCGCGGGGCAATCCAAGACGGGCAGGTCATGGTGGAGAGGTCTGACAGAATGTGGTCCACTGGAGAAGGGAATGGCAAACCACTTCAGTATTCTTGCCTTGAGAACCCCATGAACAGTATGAAAAGGCAAAAAGATAGGATACTGAAAGAGGAACTCCCCAGGTCAGTAGGTGCCCAAAACGCTACTGGAGATCAGTGGAGAATGATCTCCAGAAAGAATGAAGTTTAGTCCATTCAGTTCAGTCGCTCAGACATGTCCAACTCTTTGCAACTCCATGAATCACAGCACGCCAGGCCTCCCTGTCCATCACCAACTCCTGGAGTTCACTCACACTCACGTCCATCGAGTCAGTGATGCCATCCAACCATCTCATCCTCGGTCGTCCCCTCCTCCTCCTGCCCCCAATCCCTCCCAGCATCAGAGTCTTTTCCAATGAGTCAACTCTTCGCATGAGGTGGCCAAAGTACTGGAGTTTCAGCTTTAGCATCATCCCTTCCAAAAAAATCCCAGGGCTGATCTCCTTCAGAATGGACTGGTTGGATCTCCTTCAGTCCAAGGGACTCTCAAGAGTCTTCTCCAACACCACAGTTCAAAATCATCAATTCTTCGGTGCTCAGCCTTCTACACAGTCCAACTCTCACAACCATACATGACTCCTGGAAAAACCATCGCCTTGACTAGACAGACCTTAGTCGGCAGAGTAATGTCTCTGCTTTTGAATATACTATCTAGGTTGCTCATAACTTTTCTTCCAAGGAGTAAGTGTCTTTTAATTTCATGGCTGCAGTCACCTCTGCAGTGATTTTGGAGCCCCCCAAAATAAAGTCTGACACTGTTTCCACTGTTTCCCCATCTATTTCCCATGGAGTGATAGGACCAGATGCCATGATCTTTGTTTTCTGAATGTTGAGCTTTAAGCCAACTTTTTCACTCTCCTCTTTCACTTTCAGCAAGAGGCTTTTGAGTTCCTCTTCACTTTCTGCCATAAGGGTGGTGTCATCTGCATATCTGAGGTTATTGACATTTCTCCCAGCAATCTTGATTCCAGCTTGTGTTTCTTCCAGTCCAGTGTTTCTCATGATGTACTCTGCCTATAAATTAAATAAGCAGGGTGACAATATACAGCCTTGACGTACTCCTTTTCCTATTTGGAACCAGTCTGTTGTTTCATGTCCAGTTCTAACTGTTGCTATCTGGCCTGCATACAGATTTCTCAAGAGGCAGGTCAGGTGGTCTGGTATTCCCATCTCTCTCAGAATTTTCCACAGTTTATTGTGATCCACACAGTCAAAGGCTTTGGCATAGTCAATAAAGCAGAAATAGATGTTTTTCTGGAACTCTCATGCTTTTTCCATGATCCAGGAGATGTTGGCAATTTGATCTCTGGTTCCTCTGCCTTTTCTAAAACCAGCTTGAGCATCTGGAAGTTCACAGTTCACGTATTTCTGAAGCATGGAGCCAAAGCAAAAACAATACCCAGCTGTGGATGTGACTGGTGATAGAAGCAAGGTCCGATGCTGGAAAGAGCAATATAGCATACGAACCTGGAATGTCAGGTCCATGAATCAAGGCAAATTGGAAGTGGTCAAACAAGGGATGGCAAGAGTGAACATCAACATTCTAGGAAGCAGCAAACAAAAATTGACTGGAATGGGTGAATTTAACTCAGATGACCATTGTATCTACTACTAAGGGCCGGAATCCCTCAGAAGAAATGGAGTAGCCATCATGGTCCACAAAAGAGTCTGAAATGTAGTACTTGGATGCAGTCTCAAAAATGACAGAATGATCTCTGTTCATTTCCAAGGCAAACCATTCAATATCACAGTAATCCAAGTCTATGCCCCAACCAGTAACACTGAAGAAGCTGAGGTTGAACGGTTCTATGAAGACCTACAAGACCTTTTAGAACTAACACCCAAAAAATATGTCCTTTTCATTATAGGGGACTGGAATGCAAAAGTAGGAAGTCAAGAAACACCTGGAGTAACAGGCAAATTTGGCCTTGGAATGCGGAATGAAGCAGGGCAAAGACTATTAGAGTTTTGCCAAGAAAATGCACTGGTCATAGGAAACACCCTCTTCCAACAACACAAGAGAAGACTCTACACATGGATATCACCAGATGGTCAACACCGAAATCAGATTGATTATATTCTTTGCAGCCAAAGATGGAGAAGCTCTATACAGTCAACAAAAACAAGACCAGGAGCTGACTATGGCTCAGATCATGAACTCCTTATTGCCAAATTCAGACTCAAATTGAAGAAAGTAGGGAAAACCACTAGACCATTCAGGTATGACCTAAATCAGATCCCTTATGATTATACAGTAGAAGTGAGAAATAGATTTGTGGGTCTAGATCTGATAGATAAAGTGCCTGATGAACTATGGACAGATGTTCGTGACATTGTACAGGAGACGGGGGTCAAGACCATCCTCATGGAAAAGAAATGCAAAAAAGCAAAATGGCTGTCTGGGGAGACCTTACAAATAGCTGTGAAAAGAAGAGAAGTGAAAAGCAAAGGAGAAAAGGAAAGATATAAGTATCTGAATTCAGAGTTCCAAAGAATAGCAAAGAGAGATAAGAAAACCTTCCTCAGCAATCAATGCAAAGAAATAGAGGAAAAGAACAGAATGGGAAAGGCTAGAGATCACTTCAAGAAAATTAGAGATACCAAGGGCACTTTTCATGCAAAGATGGGCTCGATAAAGGACAGAAATGGTATGGACCTAACAGAAGCAGAAGATGTGGCAAGAATAGACAGAAGAACTGTACAAAAAGATCTTCACAACCAAGATAATCACGATGATGTGATCACTCATCTAGAGCCAGACATCCTGGAATGTGAAGTCAAGTGGGTCTTAGAGAGCATCATTATGAACAAAGCTAGTGGAGGTGAAGGCATTCCAGTTGAGCTATTTCAAATCCTGAAAGACAGTGCTGTGGAAGTGCTGCACCCAATGCCAGCAAGTTTGGAAAACTCAGCAGTGGCCACAGGACTGGAAAAGGTCAGTCCTTCATTCCACTCCCAAAGAAAGGCAATGCCAAAGAATGCTCAAACTACCGCACAATTGCACTCATCTCACATGCTAGTAAAGTAATGCTCTAAATTCTCCAAGCCAGGCATCAGCAATACATGAACTGTGAACTTCCAGATATTCAAGCTGGTTTTGGAAAAGGCAGAGGAACCAGAGATCAAATTGCCAACATCCGCTGGACCATGGAAAAAGCAAGAGAATTCCAGAAAAACATCTATTTCTACTTTATTGACTATGCCAAAGCCTTTGACTGTGTGGATCACAATAAACTGTGGAAAATTCTGAGCGAAATGGGAATACCAGAACACCTGACCTGCCTCTTGAGAAATCTGTATGCAGGTCAGGAAGCAAGTTGGAAATTGACATGGAACAACAGACTGGTTCCAAATAGGAAAAGGAGTACATCAAGGCTGTATATTGTCACCCTGCTTATTTAATTTATATGCAGAGTACATCATGAGAAATGCTGGACTGGAAGAAACATAAATGGAATCAAGATTGCTGGGAGAAATATCAATAACCTCAGATATGCAGATGACACCACCCTTATGGCAGAAAGTGAAGAGGAACTCAAAAGCCTCTTGTTGAAAGTGAAAGAGGAGAGTGAAAAAGTTGGCTTAAAGCTCAACATTCAGAAAACGAAGATCATGGCACCCAGTCCCATCACTTCATGGGAAATAGATGGGGAAACAGTGGAAACAGTGTCAGACTATAATTTTTTGGGCTCCAAAATCACTGCAGATGGTGATTGCAACCATGAAACCAAAAGACACTTATTCCTTGGAAGGAAAGTTATGACCAACCTAGATAGCATATTCAAAAGCAGAGACATTACTTTGCTGACTAAGGTCCATCTAGTCAAGGCTATGATTTTTCCTGTGGTCATGTATGGATGTGAGAGTTGGACTGTGAAGAAGGCTGAGTGCCGAAGAATTGATGCTTTTGAACTGTGGTGTTGGAGGAGACTTGAGAGTCCCTTGGACTGCAAGGAGATCCAACCAGTCCATTCTGAAGGAGATCAGCCCTGGGATTTATTTCTTTGGAAGGAATGATGCTAAAGCTCAAACTCCAGTACTTTGGCCACCTCATGCGAAGAGTTGACTCATTGGAAAAGACTTTGATGCTGGGAGGGATTGGGGGCAGGAGGAGGAGGGGATGACAGAGGATGAGATGGCTGGATGGCATCACTGACTCGATGGACGTGAGTGTGAGTGAACTCCGGGAGTTGGTGATGGACAGCGAGGCCTGGCGTGCCGTGATTCATGGAGTTGCAAAGAGTTGGATATGACTGAGCGACTGAACTGAACTGAACTGCATTTTCCTAACTTTGTATGTATGACTTCTGTCACTAGTTGCAAAAACCAATTAATGTAATATAATCCATTCTATCTCTGTCCTTCTTGGACACAATTTTGAAAGAATGGTGCCATTCAAGGCTCAACATTTCTACTTTCTCACATTTTTTTGCTACTTAGTCCCAGGTCACCATGCCTCTGCTAGACCACATCATCCCTCTGCTCACAAAGTCACCAATCATTTTTCAAGTAACAAATACACCAGCCTTTCTTTCTCCTTCTCTTATCTGACTGATGTCAAGTCATTGATTTTGGCTGCTGGTTTCTCTCCTCTCTCACTCTACCTGGTCACCCTGGAGTCAGCATCTACACCCTCACACTAATGACATCCAGGTCTGTGCCACTTTCAAGCTCCCAAATCAGATCTCCACACTCTGAGCCTCTTTCCCAGGATGTGTCATACAGGCATCTCATATTCCAAAGGTCCAGAAGGAAGCCAGTCATTTCCTGCCTCGAATTTTCTCTGTCTTCTTTGTTTTCCATACTGATGGCTAGTAATGCCATTATCCCATATCCCAAGGTAGAATACCCATTCTGCTTAACCTTGCTTCCCACATGTGCTCAGTGGCTCAGCCATGTCCAACTCTTTATGACCCGATGGACTGCAGTCCACCAGGCTCCTGTGTCCATAGAATTTTCTGCTCAAGAATGCTAGTGTGGGTTGCCATTCCCTAGTCCAGGGGATCTTCCCCACCCAGGGATCGCATCCCCATCTCTTTCATCTCCTGAATTGGCAGGTGGACTCTTTACCATAGCACCACCTGGGAAGTGAAAGGGAAAGTTGCTCAGCCGTGTCCGACTCCTTGCAACTCCATGGACTAGTCCATGGAATTCTCCAGGCTAGAATCCTGGAATGGGTAGCCTTTCCCTTCTCCAGGGGATCTTCCCAACCCAGGGGTTGAACCCAGGTCTCCTACATTGTAGGTATATTCCTTACCAGCTGAACCACAAGGAGAAGCCCCAATTATTTATCAAGTTTATGACATCTCTAACTAATAAAGAAATGTAGATATGTTCTATAGCTTTTGCTTTGAATTTCACCTGTCCCATCTTGTGCAAGATAATGATTGTCTGCTTTTCTTTGGTTGGAAGCTACTCATTTCATTCCAAGTCCTCACAAGCTGCAGTAGATAGGACTCTGCTGGCTAACTCCATCTCCAGAAGGTGAATGATTGATCTAAGCTGGACCAATCAGATGTCTTCCTCTATAAATGTGAACTCTCTCTTCTTGAATAGAGAGAAAAAATGACCGAAATCATTCATTCATGCCTTTGGGTAGACTACCCTCCACTCCTACAGCTCCCTGGGTTCTATCCATACCTTAGTTGTTTAATCATTTCTTCAGTGAAGTGCAATAACATCTTCAATAAATTACCTTTTTTTGGTTAACTTTGGTCCATCTGTTCATGTAGCTTGTAACTAAAACATTATTAACCTATGCCTGGAGTTTCCTAAGCATTGGAGCTGTCTTTCAGAAACACAAGGCTGGGCTTATTTCTCTACTTAAATTATTTTGGAGATGCTCTGTCTCCTTGTGAATAAAACTCAAGTTCCATAGTTAGGCACAAACCTTCAATGTCAATGTTCTTCTTCCTTCCCTGTGTTATCTCCCAAACCTCCCTACACACAACAGGAATTCTTGGCCTAGCATCTGTGCTCCAGGAGTCCTTGGTGTTCTGCAGGCTGCAGATTGGCCCATGCCCCTCTCCATACTAGTGGCAAGTGTGGAGACTCCCCTTGCTAATTCTTCTGACACCACTGGATGCATTCCCTGCCTCCCCACCCTGTAATAGTAATACTTTTCAATCACTTGCGAGTGCTGTCAATACTGTGATGTGAGGACTGATCTACATGTCTGTCATCCTATCAGACTGGCAGCTCCTTGATGGCAGACGTGTCTGGCCAAAAAACCCACATGCCTCTGGAGGCACCATCATGAGGCATCTGAAATAAGGCATCTGAGCTTCTTGGGGGATTATGGGGGCTCATGGGGGCCTCCTCAGACCTCAGGCAGGGTCCAGGCTGAGATGCACCCTGACCGAAGGTTGTGTCATGATGTCATGCCTTGGAATAAAATGAACGGAAGGAGTTACGCCCCTAGACACATCAGCAGCAGGAAATGGTGCTTCTCTAAAGTGGAGAAACCTCTGTCTGTGTCAGCTTGGTACTGCAGGAAGGCAAGAGCCCATGGTGTGATCCTGGGGAATGTGAGGAGATGAGGTGAGAGTTTAGGGATAGACGAGAGACTTGTTCAATGGAGAAGAGAACACAAGTGCTTTGAGAGCTTGGGCCACAGATTTATCTTCTGGATAGCAGAAGATTGTACTGTCACTGGGCCTACAACCCCGCCTCTTCTGTAACTGTTGCCAAAGTGACTAGAGAAAAATTTCAAATAGCCCACAAAAGTTATAGCAAACCTAGCCTGTGTTTTAAAAAGCAAAGACATCACTTTGCCAACAAAAGTCCGTCTAGTCAAGGCTATGGTCTTCCCATTAGTCATACACAAATGTGAGAGTTTGACCATAAAGAAAGCAGAGTGCCAAACAACTGATGTTTTTGAATTGTGATGCTGGAGAAGACTCTTAACAGCCCTGTGTACAGCAAGGAGATCAAACAAGTCAATCTTAAAGGAAATCAACCTTGAATATTTGCTGGAAGCTCTGATGCTGAAGCTCCAATACTTTGGCCACCCTTTGCAAACCAGTGACTTATTGGAAAAGATACTGATGCTGGAAAACATTGAAGACATCAGGAGAAGAGGGAGACAGAGAATGAGATGGTTGGCTGGCGTCACCAGTTCAATGAATGTGATCTTGGGCAAACTCCAGAAGATGGTGGGAGATAGTGAGGCCTGGTGTGCTGTGGTCCACGGGGTTACAAAAAGTCAGACATGACTTGGTGACTGAACAACAATTCACCAATGACTGCTAAAAACAGGGAGAACAAGTACTTGGACTCAGGACCCCTGTTGTATGAGAATCATGAGAGATTGGTCACGGGTGTGGAATGGATGAGTGCAGTGAGTCAGTCTGAGTGGAAAGCGGGTGAGTGTGTCACTAAGAACTGAGGAATCCAATCTGTTGAACGGAGGTTAATTAAAATGTGAATCTGGCAAGTACTCACATTTTGGACAGCCTGAAAACTTTTAAAATGTTGCCACTTTAATATGTCCTTGTGTTTTTACTGATTCCTTGTACTGAAATACCATCTGTTAAGCAAACAGTGATAATGAAGTAGAAGAAAGCTTCCCAAACTTTTTCTATTAAATCTGCGTTAAAAACTGTGAAAGCTTATTTTATTTATTTTTCGGCTCTTGCCTCTGCTTTCCAAGCCAATCGCCTTTGGTTTTGCCTGAAACCAATATTTCCAGCTTTATTGTGGTCACTATAAGCAGTGTTTTAACGTCCCCTGTGATGTTGCAAATGTTAACCCAAGTCACTCTTATCTTGTGAAAACCGTGTGCTGTGTTTGGTGCTAAAAACCAAAAGTGGCTCTAAGAGCCTGGTAAGGATGTCCTCCCATATTTTAGCATTTTAAGATCTAACGACAGTGAATTTAGCTTTGGCAGAACACACCATCATCTTTATGGATCTTTCAGAAGTGGCTAATGATGACTTGTTTTGAGATGATTTTTCCTAGTGTCACAGTTTATAAAAATATATATTAAAATAATGTTATAAACACACTAAAATCATAATGTTTGCTGCCAATCTATTACAGAGAAGGAGATTTTTGATGCTCTGCTTTTCTGCAACCTGACAAAACAGAGTAATAAGGGTGCGTTTGATAGAGTGAGTTTGCTGGAGCAATTCATCTTTGGTCTGTGGGAGGCTGCACCTGGCAGAAGTAGAAGGTATTTAAACCTGATAGAATCAGATTGTACTAGGTGCATAGATGTCCCAAGGGAGTTAATATGTTGGGGTTTCAGTATAAAGTATAGGAGATCAGCCAGTTGCTGAGGAAGTGAGATAGGAGCCAAAAGAACCCTGTAAAGACAGGGAGCTGTGCTCCAGAAGGCACCTGCCCTAAGGACTGGTCTAGAGCAAGCATCCTGTCCTTGGTGGCCTCCGCTGACCCACCGACACACACCCTGTCTCCCTTGACCCTGATCACCCAGAGACCACCTACTCCTGGCAGTCCAATTTGATTCCATCTCAGATGTGCCGAAGGGTCTCAGTGGTTTCCCTTCACCTGAATGCTCTTGCTAGTCTGTGAACTATTGTTTGGGAGCAAACAGTGCAATACTGCCATGTGTAATCTGTGTCCTAGGCAGACTGTAAGCATTAGAGGAAGGCTGCATGCTACTTCTGCAGTGTCCACCCCTAGAAACTCCTGAGCCATGTCCAGCACATCCTCATTACCTGAGCTACAGATTCCCATAGGCCTGCTAGAGAGAAGGGAAGGACATCAGAAGGAGAGGACCAGGGCTAGCTAACTGAAATCTCCCTGCAGAGGGGCTGTTGACCTATTCATACAATTTGTTTGCTGACGTTTGACTTTGCACCAATTTTCAGGGAATGTAGAGGAAACAGGAAGTGGAGGTGGTGATGGGAAGCCAACAGGGAAGAATCTTGGATAGACCCCCCCTTCATCCTGGTGACTTTTCTTATGAAAGAGCTCTCTGTCCTAAATATGACTTATAAGCTGTATAGACTCACTGTTATGTGAATGCAGTTTCTTCTGACAACTGCTAGTGCGTGAAATTTGCAGCTTATTTCTAGTTTTCCTTCTTTTTAGCCAAAGCAAGTCGCTGTTAGGTATCTATTTCCTGTAACAGTTATTGCTACCCTTAATCTCTTCAATAAGTTTTACAGGAAGGCATAAATCTACCCAATAGCAGATAAGACAGACACTCAAAGAAATATATAGATATTTATATTTATATTTAAAATATGCAATTTTCAGCTGGGTTGTATTATTTTCTGAAAAAATGTATCTCAATTTATTTGACCACTTCATTTATACGCTTAGTGTTAGTCACTCAGTTGTGCCCAACTCTTTGCGACCCCGTGGACTGCAGTCCACCAGGCTCCTCTGTCCATGAGATTTTCCAGGCGAGAATACTGGAGTGGGTTGCCATTTACACACTACTGTGCATTAATTTAAGAAATAACAAGTAATCTGTTCCGAAAGGTAAACAAATGAAATTTAGGATATTTAACCAAGCTTTTCCGTCCTAAAAGTTGAGAATGCCAAATTTTGAAAGTAAGCAACATGCCCTTCAATTGGTATATTAATGACAAAATTGGTACATTCAAACTATGGAATAAAATTGAAAAATATTTTTACAAAATGAGAAATAGCGCCACCACAAGACAAAGAGAAATGTTAAATGCATATTGCTAAGTGAAAGAAACCAATCTGAAAAAGGGTACATGATGTATGATTCCAGGCCTATGACATTCTACAACAGGTAAAACTGGAGACAGTGAAAAAACTGCTGATTGCCAGGGCTTCACATGGAAGGAGAGAGGGAGGAATGGATAGCATTTTTAGGGCAATGAAACTCTTCTGCAGGAAACTGTAAGGTAGGCACATGTCATCATACTTTTGTCAGAACCCAGTGAACGTACAACATAAAAAGTGAACCCTAATGTAAAATGCAGACTTTATTTAATAATAATGTATCTGTCAATACTGGTTCATCAATTGTAGCAAATGTATTAAAACCAGAGTAATGCAAGATGTTACCAATAGAAACTGGGGAAGGGGTGGGGGAGAAAGCAGGTGAGAACTACTGCACTTTCTGCTCACTTTTTCTGTAGACCTGAAATTGCTCAAAAAACCTGATATCTATTAGAAAATAAAGATAGAAGAGTGGTTTTTAAATTTTTATTTTATATGCAATAGGCTGCATTCTTTAGCTAATTTTTTTAATCCCTAAGATAATTGAATATCATAAGAGCTAAAGGCGGTACTGGCTTGTTCAGATAAATTAAAATCCAAGTATAAAAATGGATGTTACAATGAACATGCTAAAGAGCCATGTTATCAGATGTAAAAAGCAGTAAGCCCAGAGACATGGCTGATGGCTATTGTCTGAAAATATGCTCAACACACCCAGAATCGCAAATCACCCTCTCTGTATACACCAACCCTTGCCTGCCATCCCTAAGCTAACCTCTCCTTTCCTTCAGCTTGTCTAAGCTGTGAATGGACTTTTGTCTGGGGCAGCAGGGAGCTGATAAATATCTACTGTTTCATCTGAGTGACCAGTCAACATATTTTCAAAAATGATCCTGCCATAGCATTTTGAAAGACTGGTGTGTGTGTGAAAAAAGATTAAGAAAATAGATGCATTAATAAAAGAGTAAAAGATTATTGAAATTAATTTTATATTATTTATGAAGCATTTGGTTTATGCCAGGCACTAATAAAATGATATATAAGAAATTATACAATATTTAGGGCCTTCTCTGATAGCTCAGACAGTAAAGAATCTGCCTGCAATGAAGGAGACCTGGGTTCAATCCCTGGGTTGGGAAGATCCCCTGGAAGAGGGCATGGCAACTCATTCCAGAATTCTTGCCTGGAGAATTCCCATGGACAGAGAAGCCTGGCAGGCTACATGAGGTTACATGAGGTCTCAAAGAGTCGGACACGACTGAGCAACTAAGCACAGCACAAACATTTAATTAACAAACCTCCAAGAAATAAAGAAGATAGTCTAAATTATCTTCTTTATTTCTCATTATAAAGTGTAGCCACTCAGTCATGTGTGACTCTTTGTAACCCCATGGACTGTAGCCCACCAGGCTCCTCTAACCATGGAATTTTCCAGGCAAGAATACTAATGTGGGTTGCCTTTCTCTTCTCCAGGGAATCTTCCTGACCTGGGGATCGAATCCAGGTTTCCTGCATTGCAGGCAGATTCTTTACCATCTGAGCCACCAGGAAGGTCCATTTCTCATTATAACTCTAGAAAATAAGAGCTCTTCTTATCCATATTTTTTGACAAGGACCCTGTGGTTTTCAAACTTAATGAGATTTCCCATCGTGAGACAGAGAAACACCCAGCCAGAATTCTGATCAGAGCCCAAGCTCTTAAAGCAGAGGCCATACTGTCTCATCAAGCCTGAGTTCAGGAAGCTGTGTTGCAATGCATAACTTTGTTCTCATAAATGGAACAGCAAGGAAATAAGTCGAGTGAGAGCTAGGGAAAGAGAGACAGAATCGACTTCATTTCACTTGAAAAGTTATGTAACCAAACACCGGGTCCCACTGCCCGCAGCTCCAAAGTCAATAAAGAGGCCAGGTGCAGGAAAGGAAAGTTTGCTTTATTTTGGAGGCCAGCAATCAGAGAGGAGGAAGTGAAGGCAGGTTTCTGTCCAAAGGCCAACCCCACCCACTAACAATCAGTGCCATGAACTTTTATGGGCTGAGGGAGGGGCTACACGAAGAAGCAGCACAGTCAGCTCTTGTTCATTTTTAAATTTTAATTTATTGAAGGATAATTGCTTTATAGAATTTTCTTATTTTCTGTCAAACCTCAACATGAATAGGTCATAGGTATATATACACCGCCTCCCTTTTGAACCTCTCTCCCCATCCCACCATACGTATAATAGATAGCCAGTGGGAATTTGCTGTATGGCTCAGGACTCACACAGTCAGCTCTGACAATCATCCTGAAATGGGTCATCAGTGCTCTGATCAGCATCATCTTGATTGTTTTAAGTGCAGTGAATCTTCAGTTCCAAATGGTTTGTTCCCATTTCCTTGAATCCAGCTCTCAGAACTGTGGCAGCTCATGTCGGTGGCTATAGTCTGGTCATCATGGAGTTCCACCTGGTGAGCCTTTCAGTATCTACAAGACAGCTCAAAGCAAATGGCTCAGAATAGTATCTATAAGATCACGAGAAGGAACTAAACGTTCTCGAAAGTGAAGTTGCTCAGTCGTGTCGGACTCTTTGCGACCCCGTGGACTGTAGCCTACCAGGCTCCTCCCTCCATGGGACTCTCCAGGCAAGAGTACTGGAGTGGGTTGCCATTTCCTTCTACAGGGGATCTTCCCAACCAAGGGATCAAACCCGGATCTCCTGCATTCCAGGCAAACACTTTAACCTCTGAGCCACCATGGAAGCAAGGTTAAAGGTCCTCAGTTCAGCTCAGTCATTCAGTCCTGTCCAACTCTTTGTAACCCCATGAATCACAGCATGCCAGGCCTCCCTGTCCATCACCAACTCCCGGAGTTCACTCAGACTCACGTCCATTGAGTCAGTGATGCCATCCAGCCATCTTATCCTCTGTCGTCCCATCCTCCTCCTGCCCCCAATCCCTCCCAGCATCAGAGTCTTTTCCAATGAGTCAACTCTTTGCATGAGGTGGCCAAAGTACCAGAGTTTCACCTTTAGCACCATTCCTTCCAAAGAAATCCCAGGGCTGATCTCCTTCAGAATGGACTGGTTGGATCTCCTTGCAGTCCAAGGGACTCTCAAGAGTCTTCTCCAACACCACAGCTCAAAAGCATCAATTCTTCGGTGCTCAGCCTTCTTCACAGTCCAACTCTCACATCCATACATGACTACTGGAAAAACCACAGCCTTGAATAGATGGACCTTAGTCAGCAAAGTAATGTCTCTGCTTTTGAATATACTATCTATGTTGGTCATAACTTTTCTTCCAAGGAGTAAGCGTCTTTTAATTTCATGGCTGCAATCACCATCTGCAGTGATTTTGGAGCCCAGAAAAATAAAGTCTGACACTGTTTCCACTGTTTCCCCATCTATTTCCCATGAAGTGATGGGACCGGATGCTATGATCTTCGTTTTCTGAATGTAGAGCTTTAAGCCAACTTTTTCACTCTCCTCCTTCACTTTCAGCAAGAGGCTTTTGAGTTCCTCTTCACTTTCTGCCATAAGGGTGGTGTCATCTGCATATCTGAGGTAATTGATATTTCTCCTGGCAATCTTGATTTCAGCTTGTGTTTCTTCCAGTCCAGCGTTTCTCATGATGTACTCTGCATCTAAGTTAAATAAGCAGGGGGACAATATACAGCCTTAACATACTCATTTTTCCTATTTGGAACCAGTGAGTTGTTCCATGTCCAGTTCTAACTGTTGCTTCCTGACCTGCATACAGATTTCTCAAGAGGCAGCTCAGGTGGTCTGGTATTCCCACCTCTCTCAGAATTTTCCACAGTTTATTGTGATCCACACAGTCAAAGGCTTTGGCATAGTCAATAAAGTAGAAATAGATATTTTCCTGGAACTCTCTTGCTTTTTCCATGACCCAGCGGTTGTTGGCAATTTGATCTCTGGTTCCTCTGCCTTTTCTAAAACCAGCTTGAACATCTGGAAGTTCATAGTTCACGTATTGCTGAAGCCTGGCTTGGAGAATTTAGAGCATTACTTTACTAGCATGTGAGATGAGTGCAATTGTGCGGTAGTTTGAGCATTCTTTGGCATTGCCTTTCTTTGGGAGTGGAATGAAGGACTGACCTTTTCCAGTCCTGTGGCCACTGCTGAGTTTTCCAAATTTGCTGGCATATTGAGTGTAGCACTTTCATAGCATCATCTTTTAGGATTTGAAATAGCTCAACTGGAATTCCATCACCTCCACTAGCTTTGTTTGTAGTGGTGCTTTCTAAGGCCCACTTGACTTCACATTCCAGGATGTCAGGCTCTAGATGAGTGATCACACCATAGTGATTATCTGGGTCGTGAAGATCTTTTTTGTACAGTTCCTCTGTGTATTCTTGCCATCTCTTCTTAATATCTTCTGCTTCTGTGGAAAATTCTGAAAGAGATGGGAATACCAGACCACCTGACCTGCCTCTTGGGAAATCTGTATGCAGGCCAGGAAGCAACAGTTAGAACTGGACATGGAACAACAGACTGGTTCAAAATAGGAAAAGGAGTACATCAAGGCTGTATATTGTCCCCCTGCTTATTTAACTTCTATGCAGAGTACATCATGATAAACGCTGGACTGGAAGAAACACAAGCTGGAATCAAGATTGCCAGGAGAAGTATCAATAACCTCAGATATGCAGATGATACCATCCTTATGGCAGAAAGTGAAGAGGAACTAAAGTGCCTCTTGATGAAAGTGAAAGAGGAGAGCAAAAAAGTTGGCTTAAAGCTCAACATTCAGAAAACGAAGATCATGGCATCTGGTCCCATCACTTCATGGGAAATAGATGGGGAAACAGTGGAAACAGTGTCAGACTTTATTTTTCTGGGCTCCAAAATCACTGCAGATGGTGATTGCAGCCATGAAATTAAAAGACACTTACTCCTTAGAAGAAAAGTTATGAGCAACCTAGGTAGTATATTCAAAAGCAGAGACATTACTTTGCTGACTAAGGTCCGTCTAGTCAAGGCTGTGGTTTTTCCTGTTGTCATGTATGGATGTAAGAGTTGGACTGTGAAGGAGGCTGAACGCCTAAGAATTGATGCTTTTGAGCTGTGGTGTTGGAGAAGACTCTTGAGAGTCCCTTGGACTGCAAGGAGATCCAACCAGTCCATTCTGAAGGAGATCAGCCCTGGGATTTCTTTGGAAGGAATGGTGCTAAAGGTGAAACTCTGGTACTTTGGCCACCTCATGCAAAGAGTTGACTCATTGGAAAAGACTCTGATGCTGGGAAGGATTGGGGGCAGGAAGAGAATAGGACGACAGAGGATGAGATGGCTGGATGGCATCACTGACTCGATGGACGCGAGTCTGAGTGAACTCCAGGAGTTGGTGACGGACAGGGAGGCCTGGCGTGCTGTGATTCATGGGGTCGCAAAAAGTCGGTCACGACTGAGTGACTGAACTGAACTGAACTGAACTGAACCATGCTCAATGACTAAGCTGTTACTATTTGGTCTCCTTTGACCATTTTCCTTTGTTTCTGTATGTTCTCACTTTTCTGATTAAACTTATTCTTTGCCTAAAGCTTTTCCACAGACAAAAGATAGGCAGAGGGTATGGAGGGGCAAGGTTCTACTCCATTTCCATGATATCATTTTGCCCCATTTTGGTAAAATCCTGTGTTTCCTTTACTTCCCCATCTTCATTCTATCTTAACTGACATTAGCTTTTGCTATTAAAAGCCGTGATTTACAGCATTTGCCAATTTCTGTGGTGTAAATACTTCCACCATGGTTCATTTCAAGCTCCCAATGTGACATATCTGAACACAGATTTGGGTCAGATTATGCACCATGGGTCTTGTAAACTGGCTTCAACACCACTGTTTACACCTCATAAGAATGGACACTTCGTTGTTGAGAAGTGATAAAGTCCACTATTTGGAGCATAGTGCTTTATGCTCTATGATATTTTTGGTGCATTGAGCTTGTTTCTGAAACTATGTGCATGTATGAAGTCCGTTCAGTCGTATCTGACTCTTTGAGACCCTATGGACCATAGCCCACAGGCTCTTCTGTCTGTGGGATTCTCCAGGCAAGAATGCTGGAGTAGGTTGCCATGCCCCCCTCCAGGGGATCTCTTCAACCCAGGGATCAAACCCGCATCTTTTATGTCCCCCGCATTGGCAGGTGCATTCTTTACCTCTGGCGCCACTTGGGAAGCCCTGAAGTTTCCTGTGTGTATGTGAAAGTCGCTCAGTCGTGTCTGACTCTTTATGACCCCATGGACTGTAGCCTGCCAGGCTGCTCTGTCCATGGAATTCTCCAGGCAAGAATACTGGAGCAGCTGCCCATTCCCTTCTCCAAGGGATCTTACCAACCCAGGGATAGAATCCAGGTCTCCTGCATTGCAGGCAGATTCTTTACCATCTGAGTAACCAAGGAAGCCCTCTCAAACTACCTAGATGGAAGCAATTTCCCCTGGTAGATTCTGTGGTATTCCAGTCAAAACCTAGCAGGGCTTTGAGTAGTTTCTCAGGTGGTGTTCTGATTCCATAGTCCTGGGATTGCAAACAGTGATCTATCCAGATTCAGAAGCCAGATAGATCTAAATCTATCAATTTAGATCTTTGATACTGTGATAGAGTTGCTGGGTGATTTGCTGAATTAATTCTCCTGTAGACCAGTTAGGCATCTGTTCTTCAAAAGGAACCAGTAATGAAAAGAGGAAATAAGAATGTTCCTAGACGCTCATGTGTGAAGGGCTGTAACTTGTGCTGTACAGTGTTCCCAGTGAGAGGGGCGCTGGATGAGGGGCCTGGGCTCACTCCTGGGCTCTGTGTCCTGGCACAGATCTCTCTGTGGCAGCTCTCATCTCTGTGTTCACACATTCAGGGCCAAACCCACCAAGACAAGCACGGGAAGCCTGGGCATCTGCGGGGAGGCATGGCAGGCTCTGTGGGCTGCAGGAGACTCATGCAGGCTCTCCCCCATGCTACAGTGAACATCCAAACACGTGTTCCTCACCTGTCTGGACACTTCTAGAACTGTGAATGTTGCCACACTCTCCCCAAACTCAGCACATGAGTAATAAACCTCTCAGCAGTCTCTGGATGTGAGTGTGACACCATCAGTATTGACCCACAAACCAATATTGAGTGAGGGATTGATCCCTCCCTTAACCAGACAGCCACAAAACACTAAATCTAAGACTGCTTACTAATACCTGCAGATCAGAAAATCTAGAGTCTGTCCAATCTCAAATGTGCACCCAGGCTTTCTGATGGGCTTCTATGTGGGGCCTAAGGGAAGAATGAGCCTAGGAGCTGCCAGGGGTCAAGCATCAGAATGGAATCATTGCATGTAGGTACGAAAATTGTCAAGCAGTTTGGTTTCAACATAACATGCAGAAGAGTGTGGGTCAGGCATAAATAGAGGATGGCCATGTGTGCTGCGTGCAAGTTCATTATACTTTCTTGCCGGGGGCCAGCGTGAGGAATTCCGGCCATGGCAAAGGTCATGAGGAAGGAGGCTTGGCATACGCAAAGGCGTGATCAAGCCTCAGGAAACCCCCTGTTCCCGAGCATCTACCCCAAAACCAGAGTCTGTTTTATGCTCTCACCTACACCTCTGACTTTACGGGGGCTCTCCCCCATAACCGTTTCTCTCGGAGAAGGAGTAAACGTGCAGCTCCAAGGCAATAAAAATTCTTGGGTGTGACAAGAGTGTTTCAGCTTACGGACTCCTCTGAAGGTTATCTAGCCCACCTGTATAGGTTCGTCTGGCCACATGTGACTGTTTACAGCCTTCCAACCTGAGAGGCATGAGATGTTTTAGACTTACTAAAGGCAAAATCTTTTGGGGAGTTGGAAATTATTAGTATAGTGTGTTGATTAGGAATTATATTGGTGAAGGGTTCTTCATTTGTTGTGTCAATAATTGCTGCTAATTCCCTGCTCTGGGTGGGACAAGGATGTTTCAGGTCAAACCTCTCTGCTGACAGACTAGCTTGTGTGACAGGATTATCCATACTGCTGCCACTAGGCACATGATTGTTTACTACCTCTCAACCATAAACAGCACAGAGAGTTTTGGAGTATTTTGAGAGTCTTAATTAGCATAGGACTTTTTCTTCTTGTTGAGTCAATGATTGCCACCAGGCCTCTATATCCTTAGGCACCTGGGAATATATTAATCAATGTATTTGGAATATAGCAAAGGAAATATAGTAGTTTTTGATGTTAGCAATACTAGACTTTTTGAGTTAATGGATTTTCTCTTTTGTAATAGATCACTGTACTTTGTTATAAATCACTGTGTCCTTGCTATGTAAGAATGTAACTTTATCATATCTTAAGACTAAATAGATCTTAAGGGGAGCATTGGTGAGAGGATTTTCATTTGTTGGGCTGATGTTTGCTGCTAAATCTCCATGTTCCCTACCCTTATAATGAATGTAACATATAGGAGAAGTAAGTATTAACCTTTAAGACTAATCATGTTAACCTTGGGTTAAATAAATTCCTTTCTTGATTGTAACTCACTACACCCTCCCCCTATAGGAATGTAACTTTATTTGGAGGGTGGTGCCTGGTTTAAGAAAAAACACCCTTGGAAGAAATAAGTTTTTTGGTTATCAGAAAGAAGGATCATAAAATGTCAGCAGGTCTCACTCATGGCCAGAAGATGATGTAATATCCCTAAGACCTTTTTTTATACATTTATGTGAAGCACCTGATTTTGACAAAGGTCAGGACTGCTGACTCCCCCATGACTCTGTATTCATCCCTATGTGTAACAAAAGGTATATAAGCAAACCCAAAATAAAGAAATCGGATCAGTTTCCGGAAAGACTGATTCCCCCATGTCGCTTCTTTCTTGCTCCCGTTTTTCTGGCTGAATTCCCATCTGGAGCATGGATGCTATTCCACGTAATCCAAGTTATTCAGCCTCTTTTTCTCCACTAATCTTCCTACTGCACTATCCATTTCCAATCTCTCTATATCTGTGATTAAATATGTATTTTTCCAAAGATGCCGACTCCGTCCCCACCTTCGAATCACCCTGGATCCAGCGGGGCTGGACCCCGGCACTTTCTCGTCTCAATATGTTTGAAATTTGATATAAATGTACGTTACTTTTTGTTATTTGTATTGAAGTATAGTTGATTTACAACGTAGTGTTAGTTTCAGGTCTATAGGAAAGTTACTCAGTTATACATATGTATGTATCTACTCTTTTTTCCTCTTACAGTTTATTACAAGATATTGAGTAGTTCCCTGTTCTATACAGTACTTTCTTGTTGTTTATTTCATAGATAGTAGTGTGCATATTTAGATCCCAAACTCCTGATTTACCCTTGTCCCACCCCTTCCCCCTTTGGCAACGGTATGTTTATTTTCCACTTCTGTAAGTCAGTTTCTATTTTGTAAATAAGTTTCATCTGTATCATTTTCTTTTAGACTCCACATGTAGACAATATTAGATGATATTTGTCTGTCTGACACACATTTAGTGTGACAATCTCTATGTCCATCCACTTTGCTGCAAACGGCATTATTTCATTCTTTTGGTGGCTGAGTAACATTCCATGGTAAGTATTACCACATTTCTTTATCAATTTGTCTGCTGATAGACCTGTGAAGTGGAGTATTTCCTGCCATATCAATAAACAAGGATGTTACGGCCATTAGCTATTCCAGTCCTTCAAATATAAATTGCCCCAAAAAAGCAATACCTATAATCAGGCTGCTCTCAGGCCACCACCCCTCCTTACAGTGAGTGGGGAACTAAGGATGTGAAAAATCAGAGTGCAGGATGCTGGCCCCAGATAGCTGAGATGCATATGAAATGAATGATTTCAGTGAGCCCAGACTCTTGCATCTTCCCATACACAGAGAAACTCTAAAATCCTTAACTTGAGCTATCTGGTTTTCCCTAATTAACAATAATCTTTTGATGTTCACACTACCTGCCCCTTGTTAAAAACTTCTATATAATGTGATTGCTCCCCTTGCCTCCTCAGAACGGTTCTTTCCAGATTACTTGAGATGCTGTCTCCCAGGCTTGAAGTCCTAAAAATTCCCACCAAATAAAATATAACTTTCAACATCAAGATCGTGGCTATTTTTTAAGTCAAGAGACACTTAGGTTGCTCCCATGTCTTGGCTATTGTAAATAGTGCTGCAATGAGAATTGGCATTTGTGTACTTTTCATATTACGGTTTTCTCCAGATACATGCCTGGGGCTAAGATTGCTGGATCACGTGGTGATTCTATTTTTCTGAGAATCCTCCGTATTCTTTTCCGTAGTGGTTGCCCCAGTTTACATTCCCACCAAGAGTATATGAGTGTTCCCTTTCCTCCACGTCCTCGCTGACATCTGTTATTTGTGTTCTTTATGATGATGGCCATTCCTACTGTTGGGAGACAGTACCATATTTTAATTTTAACTTGCTTTTCTCTAGTAATTAGCAGTGTTGAGCATGCCATTAGCTTTTTTAAAAGTCTGGTTCAGTATAATATAAAAATCTTCAGCTTCTCATCCACTTTAAGCAGTTCACTTGACTCAGGAATCTGAGGTGTGGAATGGGGCATGATCGGTTTCTCTTGCATTTCTACTCATTTCTTAATCCTCCTCTCTGTGTCTCCAGGCTGCTCCAGGGCTGTGCTGAGAGCTGGCGAGAAAATGAGGGGACTCAGAAGGTGGTGATCCAGCCCAGTGCCCTCCACAGGGTGAGGGTGCCCTAATCGTCTCTGGCTGAGGGTCCCCTGCAGCCCTAATTCCTAGACTCATGTTTCTGGTTGCAACACCCACCCCATCTTCAGCCCCTTTAACTCTGTGTCCCAAGTCTCCTTCTGCCAGGGATGCCTCAGCCCTTGGAGGGAGCCCTCTGGTGTAAGGGAGCTGGATCCTATGGTGCCTTCCCAGGAGAGACCCCTCCCTAATATCCTGCTTTTGCTCCTCTCTGAAGGGCCTAGATAACAGTATCTCATGCACCTTTCTTGAGTTGTTTTATAGATGTGAAAACCTCCCACCAAATGGAAGATGTTAATTACTTGACAATCACGAGCACATAGCCCCAGGCCTCCTGGAGCCTAAGGACTGATAACGTGAAGCCCTGTGACACCACCCTATTTCACCATCAGCCAGTCAGAGAACTGTGCATGAGCTGATCATGGACTCTGCAGCCTCCTCCCTCACCAGGCTTTTAAAAATGTCTTGCCAAAACCCTTCAGGGAGGCTGGGGCTTCTGGGGGTCATGAACCACCCATCTCCTTGCATTGCCTTGCAATAAACCTTTACCTGCTCCACACTGTATTTTGGTCTATTTGGTGTCACAGTGCATAGGGCACAAGAATTTGTGCTAACAATAAAATGGAAAACCGAGCTCTTGTTTGCAGAGCCAAAGAATGAACTTTGCATGCAACACTCATGGTAGAAACCAACAGGATTTATTTCAGAGAGAGGCAAAGTACAAAACTCTCAGCATAGACGCTGAGAGTGGGTGAAGTGCTCCTCCAAAGGGGGACTGGAGCAATGGCTCCACGGTGCAGTAGCAGCCAAGAGGAGATACCTCAAGTCCAAGGTCAGGAGCAGTGGCTGTGAGGAGATACCCCACATCCAAGGCCAGGAGCAGCGGCTGTGAGGAGATACTCCACATCCAATGTAAAGAGCAGCAGCTGTGCTTTGCTGGAACAGCCGTGAAGAGATACCCCACACCCAAGGTAAGAGAAACCCATGTAAGATGGTAGAAGCTAAGAGAGGGCATCAGAGGGCAGACAGACTGACAGCACAATAACAGACAACTAGCCAATCTGATCACACTGACCACAGCCTTGTCTAACTCAATGAAACTAAGCCATGCCCTGTGGGGCCACCCAAGACGGGTGGGTCGTGGTGGAGAGGTCTGACAGAATGTGGTCCACTGGAGAAGGGAATGGCAAACCACTTCAGTATTCTTGCCTTGAGAACCCTATGAACAGTATGAAAAGGCAAAAAGATAGGATACTGAAAGAGGAACTCCCCAGGTCGGTAGGTGCCCCATATGCTACTGGAGATCAGTGGAGAAATAACTCCAGAAACAATGAAAGGATAGAGACAAAGCAAAAAACAACACCCAGTTGTGGATGTGACTGGTGATATTAACAAGGTCTGATGCTGTAAAGAGCAATATTGCATAGGAACCTGGAATGTTAGGTCCATGAATCAAGGCAAATTGGAAGAGATCAAACAGGAGATGCCAAGAGTGAACGTCGACATTCTAGGAATCAGCAAACTAAAATGAACTGGAATGGTGAATTTAACTCAAATGACCATTATGTCTACTATTATGGGCAGGAATCCCTTAGAAGAAATGGCGTACCCAACATAGTCAACAAAAGAGTCCAAAACGCAGTACTTGGATGCAATCTCCAAAATGAAAGAATGATCTCTGTTGGTTCCCAAGGCAAACCATTCATTATCACAAATCCAAGTCTATGCCCCAACCAGTAATGCTGAACAAGTTGAATGGCTCTGTGAAGACCTACAAGACCTTTTAGAACTAACACCCCAAAATCATGTAATTTTCCTTATAGGGGACTGGAATGCAAAAGTAGGAAGTCAAGAAACACCTGGAGTAATGGGAAAATTGGGGCTTGGAGTACAGAATGAAGCAGGGAAAAGGCTAATAAAGCTTTGCCAAGAGAATGCACTGGTCATAGCAAACACTCTCTTCCAACAACATAAGAGAAGACTCTACACATGGACATCACCAGATGGTCAACACTGAAATCAGATTGATTATATTCCTTGCAGCCAAAGATGGAAAAGCTCTTTACAGTCAGCAAAAACAAGACTGGGAGCTGACTGTGGCTCAGGTCATAAACTCCTTATTGCCAAATCAAACTTAAATTAAAGAAAGTGGGGAAGACCATTAGACAATTCAGGCATGACTTAAATCAAATCCCTTATGATTATACAGTGGAAGTGAGAAATAGATTTAAAGGACTAGATCTGATAGACAGAGTGCCTGATGAACTATGGATGGAGGTTTGTGACATTGTACAGGAGTCAGGGATCAAGACCGTCTCCAAGAAAAAGAAATACCAAAAAAGCAAAATTGCTGTCTGAGGAGGCCTTACAAATACCCGTGGAAAGAAGAGAAGTGAAAAGCAGAGGAGAAAAGGAAAGATATACTCTTTTGAATGAAGAGTCCCAAAGAACAGCAAGGAGAGATAAGAAAGCCTTCCTCAGTGATCAATGCTAAGAAATAGAGGAAAACAATAGAATGGGAAAGACTAGAGATCTCTTCAAGAAAATTAGAGATACCAGGGGAATATTTCACGCAAAGATGGGCTCAATAGAAGACAAAAATGGTATGGACCTAACAGAAGCAGAAGATATTAAGAAAAGGTGGCAAGAATGCAGCAAAGAACTGTACAAAAAAGATCTTCATGACCCTGATAATCACGATGGTGTGATCACTCACCTAGAGCCAGACATCCTGGAATGTGAAGTCAAGTGGGCCTTAGAAAGCATCACTACAAACAAAGCTGGTGGAGGTGATGGAATTCCAGTTGAGCTGTTTCAAATCCTGAAAGATGATGCTGTCAAAGTGCTGCACTCAATATGTCATCAAATTTGGAAAACTCAGCAGTGGCCACAGGACTGGAAAAGGTCAGTTTTCATTCCAATTCCAAAGAAAGGCAATGCCAAAGAATGCTCAAACTACCGCACAATTGCACTCATCTCACACGCTAGTAAAGTAATGCTCAAAATTCTCCAAGCCAGGCTTCAGCAATACGTGAACCGTGAACTCCCAGATGTTCAAGCTGTTTTTAGAAGAGGCAGAGAACTAGAGATCAAGTTTCCAACGTCCACTGGATCATGGAAAAAGCAAGAGAGTTCCAGAAAAACATCTATTTCTACTTTATTGACTATGCCAAGCCTTTGACTGTGTGGATCACAATCAACTGTGGAAAATTCTGAAAGAGATGGGAATACCAGACCACCTGACCTACCTCTTGAGAAACCTATATGCAGGTCAGGAAGCAACAGTTAGAACTGGACATGGAACAACAGACTCTTTTCAAATAGGAAAAGGAGTACGTTTAGTTGCTAAGTATTGTCCGACTCTTATGACCCTGTGGACTGTAGCCCACCAGACTCCTCTGTCATGGAATTTTCCACACAAGGATACTCGAGTGAATTGTCATTTCCTTCTCCAGGGGATCTTCCTGACCCAGGAATCGAACCCAGGTCTCTTGCATTGCAGATAGATTCTTTACCGACTGAGCTATGAGGGAAGCCTGCTAGGCTCAAAGAAGCACAAGCTGGAATCATGATTGCTGAGAGAAATATCAATAACCTCAGATATGCAGATGAAACCACCCTTATGGCAGAAAGTGAAGAACTAAAGAACCTCTTGATGAAAGTGAAAGAAGAGAATAAAAAGTTGGCTTAAAGCTCTACATTCAGAAAACTAAGATCATGGAATCTGGCCCCATCACTTCATGGCAAATAGATGGGGAAACAGTGGAAACAGTGGCAGACTTTCTTTTGAGGGGCTCCAAAATCACTGCAGATGGTGATTGCAGCCATGAAATCAGTCCATTCTGAAGGAGATCCGCCCTGGGATTTCTTTGGAAGGAATGATGCTAAAGCTGAAACTCCAGTACTTTGGCCACCTCATGCGAAGAGTTCACTCATTGGAAAAGACTCTGATGCTGGGAGGGATTGTGGGCAGGAGGAGAAGGGGACGACAGAGGATGAGATGGCTGGATGGCATCACTGACTCGATGGACCCGAGTCTGAGTGAACTCTGGGAGTTGGTGATGGACAGGGAGGCCTGGATTGCTGCGATTCATGGGGTTGCAAAGATTTGGAAACGACTGAGCGACTGAACTGAACTGACACATTGAAAGAAAAGTTGTGACCAACCTAGACAGCATTATAAAAAGCAGAGACATTACTTTGCCAACTAACGTCTGTCTACTCAATGCTATGGTTTTTCCAGTAGCCATGTATGGATGTGAGAGTTGGAGTATAAAGAAAGCTGAGTGCCAAAGAATTGATGCTTTTGAACTGTGGTGTTGGAGAAGACTCTTGAGAGTCCCTTGGCCTGCAAGGAGATCCAACCAGTCCATCCTAAATGACATCAGTCCTGAGTATTCATTGGAAGGACTGATGTTGAAGCTGACACTCCAATACTTTGGCCACTTGATGCGAAGAGCTGACTCATTTGAAAAGACCCTGATTTGGGGAAAGATTGAAGGCAGGAGGAGAAGGGGATGACAAAGGCTGAGATGGTTGGATGGCATCACCAACTCAACGGACGTGGATTTGGGTGGACTCCAGGAGTTGGTGATGGACAGGGAGGCCTGGTTTGCTTCAGTTCATGGGGTCGCAGAGTTGGACAAGACTGAGTTACTGAACTGATAGCAATTTATATCCTTCCTAGTATCGACTTGTACACTTTTGATTGGTTCTTATTTTTAACATATGGTATTTCCAACCAACCAACTTAAAGTTTTCACTTCTAGCTAATTTGCTTAAAGGTTTAACTTGACATCTTCATGGCTTTTTGATTCTTGGATTCTTGTTTTCTTAGACATTAAGTCACTATCCCACAACCTTTACTGAAGACCACTGGCCATTTTACAATGGACCAGATGTATAGGTTAAAGATCAATGATCATCAGTTGTTTTTCTCTCAGGCATATGGAACAGAAGTTAATTACTACCCTTTCTTGGATCTGAGTGCTAATAATTTATCAGATGAAGGACACATTCCTCTACGAGTCAATAATTTAGGACAAAGCTTTAGGTTAATGGAGTGGGATGTTTATTGAAACAGGCTGAAGTCTCAGATTTCCTACACTACCTGCCTAATAATTTTTGCCTCAACAAGAGCAGGGTCTTTATCAATGTGACTCAAAAGTCAATTATTTTGTATTGAGTCCACAGGGCTGGAGAGAGCCTTAGGATGGGAGCAGGGACTCTCTTCTGTCCTGGAGAGAATCTAGATGCTCCCTAGGAGTCTAATGCTACCAGGAGTCGAATGCTGGTCCTTAAGGCCCAGCACTCCAGCTAAGCATGGCAGATTCTGTAAGAACCAAGAGGCAGGCCAGCAGATTTCTGCTTCTTATGAACAGCCTGGGGTGGATGGGCACTTCCCCCAAGAAGGGCTTCCCTTGGGAGCAGCGCAAGGAGCTCTCCCTCCCAGCCCTCTTTTCTTACCCCCAAAGGAGACACTTGGCACTCCAGTTACTCTCCCCAGAGAAAGCGCTCACTCCTAATTTACAGTCCCTTTTTTGGTATTACTCTACAAGTAGAGTGTAGAGTTAAAGGTGGCCAAGCAATGTTTTGAATTTCCATTTTGCAAATTTTGCCTAAAAACTCTGGCATCTTCTCTAAGAGTTTGCAGGCAATTAACACCCTTCCTTATCAGCTTCCTCTGGGAGCTTGGCCAAAATTCTGAAACAACAGGGAAATCACACTTAGCATCCTCCCTGCTTGTGTTTGAGATTATTTTAAGGCAGTGGTACCTAAGACATTTCAGGAAAATAACAACACACAAATGTAAGCGGTTATTTTGTAAAACCTCTTAGGATTTGGTAAAAATCATATTTTGGGTAATAAACATCAGAAGTGCAGGACGCTGAGAGAGAGACATGGCATTTAGAGAAAAAGGCTTACAATTTGCATCTACAAATTATTGGATTCAAGTGACTTTAAAGACTGTTGCTGTTGTTCAGTCGCTCAGTCATGTCTGACTGTTTGTGACCCTGTGGACTTCAGTATGCCAGGATTGACTGTCCTTCACTGTCTCTTGGGATGGGGAGAAATCCATGCTACTTGGGGAGATCAAGTATTACTGCCCTTCCCATTACTACTGAGAAAAATCTTTGTCATATTAAATCATGATCTAAGACCTCATTCTTTTTTCACACCAGATGCTGAAAAAAAAGTAAAATGCTGGAGGGGAAAATGCCCTGGTCCAGCATCTACCAGTGCATTTTCTCACCCAAAGGGAAGATATTGGACCTAGTGGGACTCAGGCACTGGAGATGACCAGAGATGAACTGAGGAGGGAACCTATTTGACATCATTCTTCAGCTGGTAAAGAAGCCGCCTGCAGTGAGGGAGACCTGCATTTGATCCCTGGGTTGGGAAGATCCCCTGGAAAAGGGAAAGGCTACCCACTCCAGAATTCTGGCCTGGAGAATTCCGTGGACTGTATGGTCCATGGGGTCGCAAAGAATCGGGCACAACTGAGCGACTTTCAATTTCACTTATCAATATCAAAGAAGGGACTGTCATGGAACAGACTCACAGACTTAGAAAGCAAACTTATGGTTACTTATGGAAACAAACTTATGGAGAGAGATGGGGGGAGGGATAGTTAGGGAGTTTGGAATCAACATGTACACACTATTACATTATAAATGGATAACCAGCACATGTATAACACATGGAACTCTGCTCAATGTTATGCACAAGTCTGAATGACTAGGGAGCTTGGGGTAGCATGGATACATGCATATGTATGTCTGAGTCCCTTTGCTGTCCACCTGAAACTATCACATTGTTAATCAGCTATACCCCAATACAAAATAGAAAGTTTAAAAAGGGGGCTGTCCTGTCAAGTTCTGTCTTGCATTCAGTTAGACAGATATCCTTTTACCAAATAGCTGTTTAGAAATTCCAAGCCATTTTCTACATAACAACAATGAAATCTCAAGTTTTGCCTTTCAGCCATGACCCTTAAAACAAACCGTGCAGTTGGATTAGGGGCTGGCAGCAGGGAGGATTGTCATGGCATCTGGATGGCAGTGTTCACTTTGCCCCTGTACACTTGGATGTGCTCGCTTTTCCAGGGATGTGTCAGAAGGTACTTGCACAGAGAACAGATTTATAAGGAAGCAGAAATAAAAGGTGAAATATGAGAGCCCCTCTGAGACCAGCCCTTTGCTCAGACTGCCCCATAGAATGGATGGGTACTTCTCCAGGGACCTGGGCAGACCCGATTTGGGGGTGGTAAGGGATCACAGCCATCAAAGTCATTCTAGAAAGAAGATCTATGGATTAGGTTTCTGCTTCCCTCTGAAGACAGGCTGCTGCTGGTGCAAAGAGTATTAGTAATAACCACAGCAATAGCAATTATAATGCTTTAAAACTGCTGCTGTGGTTCAGCTCTCCCACAGCCAGGGAGAGGGGTTCTGAGGGAGGATGTGACTCGGCCAAGTATGCAGCAGGCTGGGCAGAGTTCCAGTGCTCCCGCCACCCTGGGCGTAGGTCTGGGCAGGTGTGCTGGCCTGGCTGCCTCCCTGGGGACCCCACCCACCTCCCAACCCTCCCCAAGATTCAGGGACCACAGGAAAGGCACGCTCAGAGGTGAGCAGACTTCCGGGTTAGTCATGTTTCCATCCTTCTGTCTTAATCCCTGTGAATGTCAACAAAACCCAGGAATGCTCAACAGAGGCTCCTCCAAAACAAACTTCTCTCATGAGCTGTCCTTTTTGTCTTGTTGTATTTGTTTGCCTGTCACTGAATAATTCTTATAGAGCCAGCTCAGATCACTCTAAATCCAGAGCCTAAGTCACCAAGGAGGAAAAAAAAAAAAAAAGCAGTCAAGTCACTGCTGTGTAAACAGAGATGGGACTCCTGGCATTTCCACCTTCTCTGAATGGCCCCAAACTTGGAAGCCTGAACTGATTTCTTCACAAACTTCTGGTCCTGTGATGCTGAGCCTGTGATGCTCCATGCCTCCTCTTCTCTGGACAAGCACTTCCTTACTGAGGAATCGAACGTCAGTACAGGAAGCTTCTATCTTCACATAAGAGACCATTGTGTAGATATCAATACAATACATACACATATGATCCAGGGAGGTAAAGCCTGTGCAGAGCCTGAACCTCGAGATCCTGGTGAGGGTGGCCCTGAGCTTCAGATCGGTCTGTCCTAGTCCTGGCTCTGCTGCGGACAGGGAGCTCAAGAGCATTTCACCTGCTCAGGTCACCTGTTCAGGCCCCATTCCTTCCTCTAGAAGATGCGCAGTTCCTTCCAGTTTTAACAATTTGAGATTCAATCACATTGAGGGGGATTAAACCAGACTCCTGGCACTGCTTTTTCTAAGGCTGCTTTTGCCTGAAGCATATGTAACGCTAAATATAATTTTCAACTGCATTTCTCTCTCTGTTTATGGCTCCTTTGACTAAGCCAAGATGAGCCCGTTTGGTTCAAAGCTAGACCGCTGGGTGTGCTGAGCACATTCACACAACGCTGCCTATAACTTTGGGTTTCCTGGAATTGTCCATGGAGAAGCAAAAGGCATCTTAAGCTGGGCTATAGTCAGAATACCGTTCAGGTATTCTGATTGCAGGCAGGAGGAGGAGGGGCTGATAGAGGATGGAATGGTTGCCTGGCATCACTGACTCAATGGACATGGGTTTGAGCCAACTTAGGGAGATGGTGAAGAATAGGGAAGCCTGGTGTGCTGCAGTCCATGAGGTCACAAAGAGTCAGACACGACTGAGCGACCGAACAGCGACAGTCAGAATATCTAGATAAATTGCAAAGACCAGGGCTGCTTTTAACTGAGTGAGATGAATGAATGTTTGGGCTGAAATGCCCTATCTCTTTACCCAGGTCCTGTCAACTGAACCGCAGGCAATCTCCACCTCCATCTCTTCCTAATCTTCTCTTAGGAACAGACCAGCTGTCTTTGGTCTCCTCTGAACATTCAGAGGGGGATGCGCACAGGCAGAGGCCAACGTGGGAAGTGGAAGTCTCCACTGGTTTCTTCATGACCCTCTGATCGTGTGATGCTGAGCAGCATGGATGCCCCATGCCTTCTCCTCTGTGGACAAGCACCTACTCATTGAGGAACGGGGTCTAGGTTCAGAGCCCTGCAAGGGTCACCAGAGCAGGACGTGCTGTGGGATGGTGGTGGCCAAGCTGCACACGAAAGGGATCTTGGGGAGGGGGAGTGGGCATCATGGGGAGGTGCCTCTAGTTCTGGTTTTAATTGCAGGCTGAAAGTCTGTCCTCTTATGGCCTGTACTCAGAGACTTTTAAGGAGCACCTGGGCCAGGAGTGATGAGGAAATGATGGAAATTTGTTTGAAGAGTTGAATGCAGTCTGCAGAGAAGGACCTGCCTTTGATACAGGCAATTGAGAGGATAATAGTAATAGTGGAGAGTGGAACTATTTATAGAGTTTTTTTTAAAGTGGAAAGTTCCTGTTCTTACATCTGTTTGTAAAGAAGTCACAGTATCTTTAATCACTGTTCTGTAAATAGGTTACCTTTTTGCAGTGGGAAACACAAAATTTAGAACAAAGCAAACCTGATTGTATACTCTATAGGGTGAAAGCCAGCCAGCTCTGGAACCTCGTGGTCAAGGAGCCCCCTGGAGGCCACCACTGGCCTGGAGGTGGTCTTAGCTTTCTGGGGACGGTACCAATATACCCAGTTAAGGAGCACAGTGATGGTGTACACGGTCTATGGCAGCCAAAGAATAGTAGTAAGTAGAGCTGTCCATCAGTGCTGTGCACTCATTAAACCACAGGACCACTGTGGCTCTGAGGAGGAGGACGAGGTGGGGTCACAGGTATCTGCCCAGCTGCTGATCGGCAGCTCATGGTTGCCTAGTGACTGGCGAGGCTGTGTCTGGACCATCAAGTCTAAAAGGCTTCTCCCCAGCACAGAGTCTTCTACTTAGGGGGAATATGGATTAGTGTGTGGTGGTGAATTTACAGGTATAGAAAAGCCACTAAGATATACAAAGCAAAGACCACACCCTTTTTTAAAAAGTTGTTATTTAGGCAGTCCTTGGAGAAGGCAATGGCACCCCACTCCAGTACTCTTGCCTGGAAAATCCAATGGACGGAGGAGCCTGGAAGGCTGCAGTCCATGGGGTCACTGACGGTGAGACACGACTGAGTGATTTAACTTTCACTTTTCACTTTCATGCATTGGAGAAGGAAATGGCAACCCACTCCAGTGTCCTTGCTTGGAGAATCCCAGGGACGGGGGAGCCTGGTGGGCTGCCGTCTCTGGGGTTGCACAGAGTCGGGCACGACTGAAGTGACTTAGCAGCAGCAGCAGCAGGCAGTCCTAAGATGGCGGAGGAATAGGACAGGGAGACCACTTTCTCCCCCACAAATTCATCAAAAGATCGTTTGAACGCTGAGCAAATTCCACAAAACAACTTCTGAACGCGGGTGGAGGACACTAGGCACCCAGAAAGGCAATACACTCTCTTTGAAAGGAGGTAAGACAAAATATAAAAGATAAAATGAGAGACAAAAGAGGTAGGGAAAGAGACCTGTCCCAGGGAGGGAGTCGTGAGTGAGGAGAAGGTTCCCAACACCAGGAAGCCCCTGACCGGTGGGTCTGTGGGGAGCTTTGGAATCTTAGAGGGCAACACAACCAGAAGGGAAGGGTAAAAAAAAGCTGTTATTTAATGAGTTTTGTGGAAAGAAAACACGTTTTCCTCCTCTCCCAGCCCTGACAAGGCTGGGTTGAAGGGCCGTGCGTGGAAAGGTGAGGAGACTCGACAGGTGGAATGCGCCTGTCCACGCAAGACAGGAAAGCCAAACAGAAACGTTTCTGTGAATTTTAGTTGGTAAACAGGGAATGAGAACTCCTGTGTGGTAATTCTTAGTTTTCAGAGCACTTCCTCAAATGATTCTTGGCGCGTACCGCCTCCTTTCACAGATGTGGAGAGTATGTCCACAACTCGGGCAAATCCCACAGTGATTTGTTGGCGGCCGTGGAGAGACTGCCGGCTCAACGGGCAGAGTCCTTTCTCTTCTGTTGGGGAGCACCTTTCTGGCTCCTCTGGTTGGGGAGCCCCTTTCTGGCTCCTCTAATCTCTTAACGGAGGGCTGATTTTGAAACGATACTCCAGTGACATTCAAATTTGAGCAGCTCCTTAAGCCTTTAAGGAAACCTACTTTTATAATAAAAAATAATCAAGAATTACTATGATGTGTTGATAATAAAAGCTCATTGAACACATTATATGTTGGGAATCAAGCTCAGTATATTTGCATGTGTTGCTTAATGGAATTCTCACAGTGACTCTTTCAGGAAAGAAATATTGTTTGTCCCAAATCATTTCATTTAGTTTTTTTTTAATTTTTATTGAAGTATAGTTGACTTACAACATTGTGTCAATTTCTTCTGTACAGCAAAGTGACTCAGGTATATATATATATATATATATATATATATATATATATATATACACACATATGTATATATATATATATATATATATACACATTCTTTTTTCATATTCTTTTCCATTATGGTTATCAGTGGATATTGAATATACTTCCCTGTGCTATACAGTAGGACCTGGTTGTTTATCCGTCCTTTACATCATAGGGCGCATCTGCTAATCCCAAACTCCTAAATCATCCCTTCCCCAATCCCTTCCCTCTTGGTAACCACAAGACTGTCCTCTGTGTCTGGGAATCTGTTTCTGCTTTGTAGCTGAGTTTGTGTTATAGTTTAGATTCCACGTGTAAGGGATATCACGTGGGATTTGTCTTTGTCTGGCTCACTTTACTTAGCATGGCAATCTCTAGGCCCATCCATTTGAAGGTCCATCCACATTGCTGCAAATGTGTTGGTCCCAATTTGGGCACGAGAGATCTAGCGCACAGTGGTTTAAGTTTCTTGTAAAATCTGTAAAGCTAGCGATTCCTGCAGCATGCCTTTGCCCACATTGTGCCTTGTCTGTAACGGTGCCGGGTTAGTGAACACACGTCACCTGCTCCCAGTTGAATGTGAGCTCACGCCCTCTTACCAAGGACGGCTTCACCACAGTCTAAGATGGTACCTTTTCCTTTGAAGAAGGCAACCCAAGAGGCCCCACGTGACCTGTCCTGAGGCCATGAACAGTCCGGCGTAGCAGCTAAGAACACTGCTCTGTGTCAGATGCACCTGAGCACAAACGCGCCCAGGAAGTCTCTAGTTAGGATGCACGTCTAAGCTACTCATTTAACCTTGCTGAGGTTGTGTGTCCTTTTGTAAACATGTGGGCAGCCCTACCTACTTCATAGAGTTGGTGGGGACATGAACATTCACTCCAGTAACCATATAGAGTCCTGGCAACTAGTGAGTCTTCAGTATGACGTTTGTCTTGCTTCTGTTTCACTGAGATTTTCTGAAAACCTCATTGTTTCGCTGTGTCTGCTGCCCCTTCTCTCAGGGGCAGAGAGAGTAATTCATTCAAATTATGATTGAGGACTTGCTGTGCTAGGCACTCAGAACAGAGAAATAAACATCATCCTTGATCTTCAGGAAATTACTTGACTGGTCAGAGGAGTCGACCCAAAATACTTACAGTCAAATGTGATAATGAAGGCTGGAACAGTGTTCTTGGGAGCACAGAGGGAAAACTAATTCTATCTGGGGGCAGTAAGAAGAGCTCACAGATGTGCAATAAGCAAGACAAATAAATGGCATATCCAAATTCTGATCCTCTCCAAAAGAAGATGGCAAGACAGCGTCTCTGAGGTCCTCTCCGAGCATCATGCCAAGACAGGGCAAAACTGTGATCTGAGGCTGCTCCGGTCTGTGTGTTCCCAGGTTCCCACAGAGAAATGTGATGACTCACATCTGCTAATATGCTGGATCTCCTTAGAGCACGTAAGTCCAGACTTAAGGTTTCTTTATTTTTTTTTATTACTTCTGAGGAGGCACCTTCTCTCCCAGCTCAGCATTCCCATCCTAATGAACTCTTCTGGGGCAAAAGATGAGTATGATCTCTTTCACTGGGCGTCATTTGCTTTTGTCCTGGTCACTCAAGATACACGTCTTTTACATGAAATTGGTTCTCAGCTCAACCCATCAATCAAGAACCTGGGTTGCCTCAGTCTCTTCCACAGCAGTTTCCTTGGCAACCAGAGTCCAGTCAGTTCAGTTCAGCTCAGTCACTCGGTCGCATCTGACTCTTTGCGATCCCATGGACTGCAGCACGCCAAGCCTCCCTGTCCATCACCAACTCCCGGAGCTTGCTCAAACTCATGTCCATTGAGTCAGTGATGCCATCCATCACTCTCATCCAACCATCTCATCCTCTGTCATCCCCTTCATCTCCTGCCTTCAATCTTTCCCAGCATCAGGGTCTTTTCCAATGAGTCAGCTCTTCACATCAGGTGGCCAAATTATTGGAGTTTCAACATCAACATCAGTCCTTCCAATGAACACCCAGGACTGATCTCGTTTAGGATGGACTGGTTGGATCTCCTTGCTGTCCAAGGGACTTTCAAGAGTCTTCTCCAACACCACAGTTCAAAAGCATCAATTCTTCGGTGCTCAGCTTTCTTTATAGTCCAACTCTCACATCCATACATGACCACTGGAAAAACCATAGCCTTGACTAGACGGACCTTTATCAGCAAAGTAATGCCTCTGCTTTTTAAAATGCTGTCTAGGTTGGTCATAACTTTTCACCCAAGGAGCAAGTGTCTTCTGATTTCATGGCTGCAGTCACCGTCTGCAGTGAGAGCTGGCCAAGCCACAGTGGGACCACGTGAAACCCTGCGGGGGTATGGCCATACTCTCTGCTTTGGAAGAGTGAGAGACCACCCTGGAGACGTGCTTGGCTGCAAATCCGCCAGCCCAGCTGCCACCACTTTGTGTGTGTTGAGCCCCTTCCATCTGGACACCTTAGAGCAGGAATGCTTTCAGAGAGCAGCATCATCATTATACACATTGTTCTGCCAGGGCTTCTCCAGTGGGCTCCTTTGCCTCATCTTTTCTTTCTTTTCTTTCCTTCCTTCCTTCCTTCTTTCTTTCTCTCCTTTAATTTTAGCCACTCCCTTGACCCTGCCTCCCAGTTACTTTTAGTTGCCCGTGAAAATGCCACACTGACATGCTGGGGTAAAGAGCACACAATATCCTCTGCTTCCCCAGCAGCACCCCATTGATCTTCCATGGTAATCAAAGCTGAATCCACTGGTGTCCAAGTCCACTGCTGTCATGCTCTGGCTGATGAATGATTGTCAGTGATGAGGGTGCCCCCAACACTGCCCACACATGGGGTACCTCTAAGGAACTGCCGCTAATGATGAGAAAAAGTTCCATCACCATAGTCTATGAAACTTACCAAATAGGGACCAGCAAGGCAGGGCTTCCCCAGCCCTGGTGTCTGTAGGAATCACCCAGGGAGCTTGTTAGACAGCTGGTTGGTTCTGAGGTCCACAGTCTGGAGTGGAGCCCAATGGTCTGCTTTTCTGGCAAGTTCCTTGGGGTTGCCACAGCTGCTGGCTCCAGGCTGGACTCACAGGGTCTGTGTTCGCATGACCACACATGTGCCTATTCACTCTGTGCAAGTGGACAAGATACCAAAGCTTGTCTCTCATGCTGCAGTGTTGTCAGCGAAGCCTCTTTACATAGTGCCTCTTAGATGGCAAGGTACGTAGAATCAGCCCACTTTTTCTGCCCAGGGACTCAGAGCTAATGAAATTCCAGATCCAATTTTTCATACTTTTGGCTGCAAAAGACTAATCTAAATGGAGAATTTCTGTCACTATTACAGCATATTGGCCATTATTACAGTATTTGTATACAATTTTATTTGTATATAAATGAGAAAATCATTATTATGGCTGCCATTACACATACACAGTATTGAAGAGCTCTAAATCTAAGTGGGCTTAGGTTACAGGAAGTTAGTTCATGCATCATAGCATGGCCACAGAGACACCTCTAAGGAGAGGAATTGCTTTACTTTTCAAAGTTCCACATTCAGAGTCAAATGAACTTTCCTGCTTTGGCAGAGTTTTCTGGTTGAGGTCCAGATCGATTGAAATCCCACAGTTCTGATAGATGTCAGGGAATTTACCTGCCTTCAACCTGTGGAAAGTTGAATGGTGCCCCTCCCCACCCTTCAAGATAAAGGTCCACCTAGAACCTCAGAATGCGACCTGATTTGGAAGAAGGGTTTTGTAGCTTTAATATAAGTCAGGATCTCAAGATGAGATCAATCCTGATTAGGGTGGGCCCTAAATCTAATGGTGACTGTCCTTCTAGGAGACAGAAAGGGAGAAGATCAGAGTGACCCAGGAGAAAGGCACGTGGAGATGGAGGTAGAGGACGGGCCGATGCTGCCATGAGCCAAGGATATCTAGAGGTACCAGGAGCTGGAAGAGGCAGGATGGAGTCTCCCCTACAGCCTTTGCGGGGTGAGTGGTCCGGCCCACACTGTGATATCTGATTTCTGGCCCCCAGAAAGGTACAAAAACCCCACATTTTTGTTACTTTAGGCCATCGAGATGGCAGTAATGCTCTGTGGCAGTCCTAGGAATCCAATGCACAGCCCCACGGTTAAAGTGGTCCAGCCTTGGGGACCTCCCCCTGGGCCATCGCTGCCCTGTCCTGGTATCCCAGGCGCTGGGCCTCAGCTTGGAGGTCCACGTGGTGACCACCGGTGAGGCCAGGGGTCCCAGCCCTGGGGACGGGGCAACTTACAGTTCCATACAGGAAGATTATAGATTCTCTGACTAGACATGTTTGCAGATGGAAAACAAACTTGCCGTGCCCTCGAGGGAAGGTGAGTCATGACTCAGATTACTTCTTTAAAAAAGAAAAACAAAAGACAAAAATTGGTTCTGTTGCAACATACTCTTTGATTTCAATATTTTTTAAAAAAAATATTGACATATAGTTGCTTTACAATATTGTGTTGATTTAAAGCGTTCAGCATCTTGATTTTTTTTCTCTTAATGGGGATGAAGATGGAAAAGCTTCGGGCATGTTTATCATCATCGGTTATTTTTACTCTCGGGTATTTTTTTTATACCTCCAAAAAGGCCCTTTCCTGGCAAGTTTTGTCCTTAACCGTAAGATCTAGTTCATCTCGGTCCAAATATTCCTCTTAAGACCTGCACGTCGTCTCAGGTGCTCGGACAAGGCCCGCCTGCGCCAGCGGCCTCCCCGAGCTGCGCGCAGCGCCACTGCCATCTCGTGGCCAGGATGCGCCACAACACCCACGGGCTTGGCTCTCGCTGGGACCCACAGAGGCAGAGATGGAAGCTCCAGACTGGAGACCGTCAGCTGGAACTTTTGGCTTGAGGAGGGCAGGGTGCTGTTTGAAACTGAATGCTAAGAAGAACGTCTGTCTGCCTGTTGTTAAGGTACCGGGAATTCACAACTAAGGAGCAGCCTCCCCGGAAGTGAAAACACACCACTGGAGGTACTAGTTTGAATTTCCAAACCTTTTCTGGATCCCCCCTGGGCCGCTGCTGCCGCGGTAGCCAGCAGGCCGGCACCGGGCTGCGAAGAGGGTGAGGGCGGGAGGCTCGCTAATACCGCCTCTCCTCCAGGCGTCAGATGATATTTGGCACAGAGACAGCACCTCACCCTAAATGGGTGGAATTTTGGTTTGAGTATTTGTTTCTTTAACTCTCCTTTAACTAGGCTTTGGATGGCCTGCACTTCTAGGAAACGGGATTTCAGTGGCTCAGTAATACTTGGTGTGTGGCCTGCCAGTCGATGGGAAGAATGCTTCTCTTGGTCTCTACCTAACTTAACGGCAGGCAGGTGGAACTTTCCTGAGCAACCTGTTTCCGCCTTCCCTGCTCCATCCTCCTGAACATGAGTACTGTCAGGCAGGTGAGAGCCCAGAGCTCTGGATGGAGCAAGGGTGAAGGTTCTGCAGCCTTCCGCCTTTTGTTCCGACACCCGCAGACAAGCTCAGAGACTTCCTTCACTCTCTAGAGCATCATGTAAAAAGCTCTTGTTAGAGAAAGTGTCCCATGGACAGAGAGAACAGACTGCTGGCTGACAAGGGGTAGAGGAGGGGTGAAGTGAGGATCGGGGAGCTAGGGTTGACAGATGGAAACTAGTATATACAGAATGGATAAGCAAAAATGTCCTACTATATAGCACAGGGGAATATGTTCAATATTCTTTGATAGGCCATAATGGAAAAGAATATTTTAAAAAGGATATATATATATCTGAATCACTCTGGTGTAACAGTTTTGCCAAGGGAATGCACTGGTTATAGCAAACACCCTCTTCCAAAAACACAAGAGACGACTCTACACATGAGCATCATGAGATGGTCAACACCGAAATCAGACTGATTATATTCTTTGCGGCCAAAGTTGGAGAAGCTCTATACAGTCAGCAAAACAAGACCGGGAGATGACTATGGCTCAGATCATAAACCATTTATTGAAAAACTCAGACTTAAATTGAAGAAAGTAGGGAAAACCACTATGTTATTCAAGTATGACCTAAATAAAATCCCTTACAACTATCAAGTAGAAGTGACAAAAGATTCAAGGGATTAGATCTGATAGACAGTGTGCCTGAAGAACTACAGACAGAGGTTCGTAACAGTGTACAGGAGGCGGTGACCAAGACCATCCCCAAGAAAAAGAAATGCAAAATGGTTGTCTGAGGAGGCCTTACAAATAGCTGAGAAAAGAAGAGAAGCAAAAGCAAAGGAGAAAAGGAAATATATACCCATCTGAATGCAGAGTTCCAAAGAATAGCAAGGAGCAATAAGAAAGTCTTCCTCAGTGAATGATGCTGTATAGCAGCAATTCAGTTCAGGTCAGTTCAGTCGCTCAGTCGAGTGCGACTCTTTGCGACCCCATGAATCATAGCACACCAGGCCTCCCTGTCCATCACCAACTCCTGGAGTTCACTTAGATTCACGTCCATCGAGCCAGTGATGCCATCCAGCCACCTCATCCTCTGTCGTCCCCTTCTCCTCCTGCCCCCAATCCCTCCCGGCATCAGAGTCTTTTCCAATGAGTCAACTCTTCACATGAGGTGGCCAAAGTACTGGAGTTTCAGCTTTAGCATCATTCCTTCCAAAGAAATTCCAGGGCAGATCTCCTTCAGAATGGACTGGTTGGATCTCCTTGTAGTCCAATTAACACATTATAAATCAACAATACTTCCATAGAATAAAAACTAAAAAAGAGAAAATTCCAAAGAAGGTGGGAGGAAGAATTCCTACAGCATTGCTTCAAGGATATCAATTTACCCATTTCAAGCAAATGAATCAGAGATCAAAATGCCTGAAAAATAGTGACCAGTTTTACCCCTAGGAAGGATGACCTAACACAAGGGTCTGCTCCCAGGCCTTTCTTCTCACAGCGTTCTGTGCAGAGTGAGCACCACCTAGCCCTGCATCACCCAAGGGCTGGGCCGGCCTCGTGGGAGAGCATGGCCTTGTGCAGTCATGTGGGGCCACACACAGGGCTGTAAGGACTGACTTAATGCTCTGGTGTTGCTGTCATGAAATCCTTAATGATGTCTCTAAACAAGGGCCCCTGCATTTTTATTTTGCACGAGCCTTTCAAAATACTCAGCAGGGAATAAGAGTTTGTTACAAACTCCCAAACTTGCCTGGGAGTTTGTTAGAAATCTATAATTTAATGTCCCATCTCAGACTTCTAAATTTGAATTTGGGAGATGATTAAATTGGAGAAGAGAGAAATAAAGAAAAGAGAAATTACTGTATAATCCAGGGGAAAAAAAACCTCTAGGTGCATTTCCTTAGAATCTCAGTGTCAGAAGATTTTGAACAACTCAGTTCTAGGATCAGAGTAGAAAGTGGAGCTGACCAGTGACCTTTGACTCTGGTGTGAGTCTGAAGGCTGAGGAGCCACTGCCCTGTGCTGGACCGAGGCCGGAACCCCATCATTAGGAGCAAGTTCCTCTTTGTCTCCTCACTTGTCCTAGGGAGCTTCCCCTCAGTTTCTCTTTCTGCTCTCAAAACTCCTCTCTCTGTCTCTGGACATGCACAGTGCTTTCTATCATCGGGGAGTTTACAGATTTACAGAACAGATTGGAAGAGACTTTGACCTTAGGCTTCATTGCTTTCAGAAGAACAAGAAATCCCCAGGCCCCAGTAGGCCAACTGCTACAGATAGTGGTGGTGGGTCTATAGAATTTTAATCACTTTATAATCTAAAATTATACTGTTGCAATAATTATGGAAATCATTTAAATAGGAATGTGGGGATCTTGGTGTCATTGGGCATTTCGTCTTGGTTATCCTTGCAGAGGTAATGAGCTGGATTCTTCCATTGCCAGTGTACTAGTGGAGATGTTAAGTCTGCAGTTGGTTAGACCATCCTCACACGCTGCTTGGCACGGGACCTAGTAGGCCCAAAGCAAACTGCCTTTGCCCAGGAGGGCTTATTCTTAGAACAGAACTTACCAGAACAGATGCAAATACTGAAAACCTGATTAGCTCTGGATCCTGTTGCTTGGATCCTATTGAGGGAAAGAGTCTTCCGTGTATGCGTGCTGTTGTGTCCAACTCTTTGCAACCCCCATGGACTGTAGCCCACCAGGCTCCTCTGTCCATGAGATACTCCAGGCAAGAGTACTGGAGTGGGTTACCATTTCCTCCTCTAGGGGATCTTCCCGACCCAGGGATCTAACCTGTGTCTCCTACGTCTCCCACGTTGGTAGGCGGGTTCTTTACCACTGAGCCCCCTGTTGTTGTTGATCAGTCACTAAGCTGTGTCTGAAGGAGAATCACCATGGATTCCCAAGCTGGGTGTTTCTCAAACAAGTGAAGCACGTGTCATAGGCCGGTAACTGTGTCCTCAGAACATCTTGTGCCATTTTTCCCGTTGAAACCAGGAGGAACGAACTGAAACCTAGACTCTAGTGTGGGTGCAGAGTCTGCCATGACCTCCAAGTAGCCACTCATCCTGGGCCAGAACCTTCGAGTTGCTCATCAGAGCCCTCGCTCTCCTTCCGTTTCCCGGTGCTCACATCCTCTCCCGCCGCTGGGCGAGGCCGTGTGAGTCCTAGCAAACAGAATGGAAGTGGAAGCCGTTAGCCCCTTCAGACCCACACCTGCCCCCCATTGCTTTCCCCACTCAGATTGTGCAATAGGGCCAATTTCAAGGGAGGCTTCGGTATCCCACGTGAAAGACTCCTAGGTATCCATCAACCTGGGTCCCCACACACTGTGACCTCCTGTTTACTCTCCCAGCATTGCTGTCCAGGAGAGAGTACATCTCTGTTGCATATTTGGGGTCCATTCTTTGGCATAGTTACCCTCCCTCCAACTAATACATTTACCAAAATGCATCAAGCACCAAGTATGAGGTCAGGCTGGTAGACACAGTTAGTTAAGGGAGCTCTGTGGGAGAAGTGGGGGACAACTATAAACCCCTCTGGGTTTTCAGAGGGGCGGATGGGGACACTGCCTGGCCTGCCCTGCCCACCTGCAGCCTCTTTCTTCTCTGCATTTTATCCTCAGGGGACTCCTTTCTATCTGTAGAATGTGCCAGGTTTCTCACCTGTCTCTGAGTTTTGCAAGCATTTCCTCTGCTGACAATATCTCACTCTTCTCTCTGTGTGGGGTCTCAACTGAAGCTTTACTTCTTCAAGAAACTTTTCTAGTCCAGCAAACAAAAACAGGCAAAATAGCCATTTCATATTTTTATATAATTTTATATATTTTATATCATTTTCCTTTATACATTAATTATACTTACCCATTTTATATGTGAGCTATTCTTTGATTGTGACCTTAGTTCCCCACTAGACTGTAAGTTCCTTTAGGGCAGGGCTCTGCTTCACTTTCTTTAACATCATGTTGTTGGTTACTTGAAAACTACCTAGTTTAAAATAAATTTCAAGTAAATCTATGTTGAGTGGATAAGACTCTTAACTTTCTCCAATTCCTTGTGGGCTTTATTCATCAGTTACTTCTCGCTGCCTTTATCATCAATATCAAGAAAGAATCAAAGAGAACAAGATGGCGGAGGAGTAGGTGGATGTGGAGTACATCTCTCTCCATGGATGCATCAGGAATACACCTTCAGACACAGAAGTGCATGCAGAACACCAGTTGAGAGCAGACAAGAGTACCTGACCAGTGGAAGAGAATATATAGAGCCACAGAAAACTCGGTAGGATGAAGGAACTGGAGGCCGGGGGAACAGGAGTGTTATTAATAATGGACCTGACCTTGATGGGCTTCCCTGGTGGCTCAGAGGTTAAAGCGTCTGGCTGCAATGCGGGAGACTCGGGTTCAGTCCCTGAGTTGGGAAGATCCCCTGGAGAAGGAAATGGCAACCCACTGCAGTACTCTTACCTGGAGAATCCCATGGAGAGAGGAGCCTGGTAGGCTACAGTCCATGGGGTCACAAAGAGTTGGACAGGACTGAGCGACTTCACTTTCACTTTCACTTGACCTTGATGGGTGGGGAAACTGAAGCAGGGGTCCAACCCCACATCGAGGCAATTGTCTGAGTCAGAGGAGAAACGTTTAATGCTGAGACATTTAAAGTTGATCAGTGGCAGCCTAAATGGAATGAGAATCAGACAGTCCTTGCCACAGCCATATATACCCTGGACAGGGACACTGGTCCCCTGGAAGGTGCAGCAGCTAGGAGCTGGAGTTTAGGGATTGTGGAGCAATCCCAGGGCAAGGGCTGCTGTGGACTGTGGAGAGACAGAGCAAGGGCATGTGAGGGAGGAGACTGTGGTGGGAAATGCCTGTGGAGGAAAGCCAGGCAGACATGGAAGCAAGGCGATACTGCTGAGTCATGTGTAGGGGGTGGGGCCATCACCATAGCTTCTCTCTCCCCACACGCCAGCATCCTCAGATGAACAATAGAGAGGCAGGCCCATCAAATGCCTGACACACTGAACTACAGAGTAGGACCCCTCCAGGGTGCCCTTTTAAGTGCCTGACTTGCCAGTCTACAGAGTAGGACCCCAGCCAGGGTGCCCCCTCTATGTGCCTGACATGCTGAACAACAGAGAAGGACTCCAGGCAAGGGAGCCCTCTAAGTGCCTGAACGGGCAGAGCTATGGAGAAAGACTGGGCAGAGCTATGGAGAAAGACTGGCCAAAGAGGTCTTCTGATTGCCAGCTACAAGAGGCTCCAAAAAAGACTCAGACAGAGCCATAACTCCTGCCATGGAAGCAGTCTGTGTCCCTGCACACTTGGCACCACCAGGGTCTCCGCAAGCCAAGAAGCTGCACCGACTTCATGTTCAACCCTCACTGGGGCAGAGCTGCCACAGGCAATAATAGTCTTACGTCCATGTGCACAGGGTCACTTTGGTAGTGTCCGACTCTTTGCAACCCTGTAGGCTGTGGCCTGCCAGGCTTCTCTGTCAGGAACGGTGGTTCTCCAGGCAAGAATACTGGAGCATATTGGCCAATACTGGTTACCATGCCATTCTAGAGCATTTATTTCCTGCTGCTAGAGCCACCAACTCTCCTGAGTATCTAGTGCTGCCAGAACCCCTGTGACCCAAGCAGCTGCACCACCTCCCCACCTGGCCTTCACTGGGGCAGACCCAAGTCCTCCAGGGCAAGCTCAGGAGCAAACCCCAGTGGACAACTCACAAGTAGAGGTGGAAATAAAATCACAATTGAAATCCAGAGGCAGCGTGGCTAAGGAAGAAGACCAAAAATCTTCCCATCGGCTGTGCAAGTTACAGATTAAATCCACAAGCTCAACTACGCAGACTCTGTGTCTATGGAATATATAAAAGGCTATTACAAGAGAGAGCTCCCACAAGAGAAAACACACTAGTTCTGATACCTGTGGACACTGGAGGCAAGAACACACAGGAGTAGGGCCAGATTAGAATCTGAGCTGCCCCCATGGGAGGTCCAGAGATCAGCACACTGTTGGAGGGCATCCTAGGGAGGTGAGGTAGACTGTGACTCCCAGTAGGGGAAAGGACTCTGACAGCAGCGACTCAAGAAAAACATTTATTATTCTTATGTTTTGATTTGTTCTGTAGTTTCTTTTTTTTTTCTTTTTCTTTTTTTCCTTCCCCACCCCCACCCCCACTGTAGTATTGGCACTAAGAAATCCAGTTAAGCTTTTGAGCCATTTTTTTCTCAGTCACATTTTTTATTGTTGTTATAAACCGCTGCCTCTACATTGGGCTTTTGCATTTCTGTGGGGTTTTCCTTTTTTTATTTTTCTTTTCTCTGTTTTTAATTTTAGTTTTCTAAACCTATTATTTTTTCTACATTATTCCTTTGTTTGCTTTTCCTATTGTTCTTTCCCCCTTGCAGTTAATCCTTAATGTATATAAATCTTCTTTATCTACTGCTATATAATTTTGCATATCTATTCTTTCTTCCTTTTCTTTCTCTCCTTTCCTCTCAACATTTTTGTTAGTTTTATTTTCATTGCTTTATTCCCCAGTTGGCGCCTTGCTTTAGTTTTGTTTTCTAGTTTGTGCTTTAGTTAGTTTTGTCCCGGTAGGCATAATTTTTTGTTTCCTTTGTTTGCTGGGTCAATTGATTGTGCTTTATTTTTATTGGACTCTTTTGATTTTGCTCACGGGTGTATGTGTATGCGTGTATATTCAGTCACATTTTTTATTGTTGTTATAAACCTCTGCTTCCACGTTGGGGTTTGGCAGTTCTGTGGAGTTCTTCTTTTTTATTCCTTTTCTCTGTCTTCATCCATTTTTGTTCTCTTCCCTTTTTATAATTTTAATTTTTAAACCTATGATAATTTTTCTACATTTATTCCTTTGTTTGCCTTTCCTACTGTTCTTTTCCCCTTGCAGTTAATCTTTAATGTATATAAATCTTCTTCATCTACATCTATTTAAAATTGCATATCTATTGTTTCTTTCTTTCCTTTCATCTCAATATATTTGTTAGTTTTGTCTTCATTGCTTTATTCCCCACTTGGCACATTGCTTTAGTTTTGCTTTCCAGTTTGTGCTTTAGTTAGTTTCATTCTTAACTGATAAATATAATCTTTGATTTCCTTTGTTGGCTGAGTCAGTCTACTGTACTTTATTTTTGTTGACTGTTTTGACCTTGCTCATGGGTGTATATGTATGTGTGTATTCTATTATTTTAATTATTATTTGCTTGATTTTGCAACTGCTGTTTCTCTGGGGTTCATCTTTGATTTCTCATTTTTGGATATTTGCTTTAATCTCACTTAATGCCATAACAAACCACTTGTGGGCTCTTTGTTCCCAACCATAGATCAAGCCCTGAGCTTTGGGAGTGGGAGCACTGACTCCAATACCCTAAACTACTAGAGAACTAACCCTAGGGAGCATCAAATAGTGAGAACTCAGACAAAGGAAACCACTTGAATACAAGACCTGGCATCAAACAACCACCAGTAGCACCCTGTGCAGGATGCCTCATCTAAAGAACAAACAAAACAAAAATACAAACCTAATCATCAGCAGACAGGATTACCACCTCACTCAGCCTTGCCCATCAGAGGAAAAACAAGCAAACAAATGAAAACTCAGCACAAATCCCACCCTATACAAAGATTACACAAACCACTGGGCCAGCCTTAGGAGGGCAGAAACCAAAAGGAGGAAAGAATCCAATCTTCTTCAAGGAGAGAATTTAACTTTCCTTGAACCCTGGGAAAAGGAGACCTCAAACAAAATAAGTTTTTTAAAAAAATAATGAAAAGACAGAGAAATGCTACACAAATGAAGGAACAAACTAGAAACACAGAAATCCAAATAAATGAGGAGGAAATGGGCAAATTATCTGAAAAAGAATTCAGAGTAATGATAGCAAAGATGATCAAAACCCTTGAAAACAAAATGTAGAAAATGCAAGAATCAATAAGGAAAGACCTGGGATAATTAAAGAATAAACATATAGAGACAAACAACATAATTACTGAAATTAAAAACACTCTAGAAGGAATCAATAGCAGAATATCTGAAACAGAAGAATGAATCAGTGAGCTGGAATATAAAATGGTGGAAACAACTTCTTAAGAACAGAATAAAGTACAAAAACTGAAACTGAGGATAGACTCAGAGACCTCTGGGACAATATCAAATGCACCACATTCGAACTGTAGGGGTCCCAGAAGAAGAAGGGAAAAAGAAAGGGTATGAAAAACATTTCAAAGAGATTATAGTTGAAAATTTCCCCAATATGGAAAAAGAAATAGTCAACCAAGTCCAAGAGGCACAAAGAGTCCCATACAGGATAAAGCAAACTAACAAAGACAGAAAGAAAGAATATTAAAAGCAGCAAGGAAGAAGCAACAAGTAACATACAAGGGAAACCTCATATGCTTAACAGCTGATCTTTCAGCAGAAACTCTGCAGGCCAGAAGCGAATGGGAGGATACATTTAAAGTTCTAAAAGGGAAAAATTCACAACCAAGATTACTGTACCTGGCAAAGATCTCATTCAGAATTGATGGAGAAATAATAAGCTTTACAGACAAGCAAAAGTTAAGAGAATTGAGTACCACCAAACCAGGCTTACAACAAATGTTCAGTCAGTTCAGTTCAGTCATTCAGTCGTGTCCGACTCTTTGTGACCCCATGAATCACAGCATGTCAGGCTTCCCTGTCCATCACCACCTCAAATGTTAAAGGAGCTTAAATAGTCAAGAAATAAAAGAGAAGAAAAAAGATCTACAAAATCAACCCCAAACAACTTTAAAAATGGCAATAGCAACATATATATCAATAGGTACATTAAATGTAAATGGACTAAATGTTCCAAGCAAAAGACACGGACTGGCTGAATGGATACAAAAACAAGACCCATATATATGCTGTCTATAAGAAACTCACTTCAGACCTCAAGGCACATATACACTGAAGGGGAGAAGATGGAAAAATATATTTCATGCAAATGGGAAGCAAAAGAAAACTGGAGTAGCAATCCTCATATCAGACAAAATAGACCTTAAAATAAAGAAGATTACAAGAGATGAGGAAGGACACTATATAATGATCAAGGGATCAATCCAAGAGGAAGACATAACGTTTGTAAATATTTGTGCACCCAACATAGGAGCACCTCAATACATAAGACAAACACCAACAAACATAAACAACCAAAGCAAAAACAACACCCAGTTGTGGATGTGACTGGTGATGGAAGCAACAATGCTGTAAAGAGTAATATTGCATAGGAACCTGGAATGTTAGGTCCATGAATCAAGGTAAATTGGAAGAGATCAAACAGGAGATAGCAAGAGTAAATGTTGAATTTTAAGAATCAGTGAACTAAAATGGACTGCAATGGGTGAATTTAACTCAGATGACCATTATATCTACTACTGTGGGCAAGACTCCCTTAGAAGAAATGTAGTAGCTATCATAGTCAACTAAAGAGTCTGAAATGCAGTTCTTGGATGCAGTCTCAAAAATGACAGAATTATCTCTGTTTCCAAGGCAAAACATTCAATATCACAGTAATGCAAGTCTATGCCCCAACGAGTAATGCTGAAGAAGTGTCAATCTAATCACACTAGGACCACAGCCTTGTCTAACTCAATGAAACTAAGCCATGCCCGCGGGGCAACCCAAGACGGGTGGGTCATGGTGGAGAGGTCTGACAGAATGTGGTCCACTGGAGAAGGGAATGGCAAACCACTTCAGTATTCTCGCCTTGAGAACCCCATGAACAGCATGAAAAGGCAAAATGATAGGATACTGAAAGAGGTACTCCCCAGGTCAGTAGGTGCCCAATATGCTACTAGAGATCAGTGGAGAAATAGCTCCAGAAACAATGAAGGGATGGAGCCAAATCAAAAACAATACCCAGTTGTGGATGTGACTGGATATAGAAGCAAGGTCCAATGCTGTAAGAGCAATATTGCATAGGAACCTGGAATGTCAGGTCCATGAATCAAGGCAAATTGGAAGTGGTCAAACAGGGGATGGCAAGAGTGAACGTCAACATTCTAGGAATCAGTGAACTAAAATGGACTGGAATGGGTGAATTTAACTCAGATGACCATTATATCTACTATTGTGGGCAGGAATCCCTCAGAAGAAATGGAGTAGCCATCATGGTCAAGAAAAGAGTCCGAAATGCAGTACTTGGATGCAATCTCAAAAACGACAGAATGATCTCTGTTCGTTTCCAAGGCAAACCATTCAATGTTATGGTAATCCAAGTCTGTCCCAACCAGTAACGCTGAAGAAGCTGAAACGTTGAACGGTTTTATGAAGACCTACAAGATCTTTTAGAACTACACTCAAAAAAGATGTCCTTTTCATTCTAGGGGACTGGAATGCAACAGTAGGAAGTCAAGAAAAGCCTGGAGTAACAGGCAAATTTGGCCTTGGAATGCAGAATGAAGCAGGACAAGGGCTAATAGAGTTTTGCCAAGAAAATGCACTGGTCATAGCAAACACCCTCTTCCAACAACACAAGAGAAGACTCTACACATGGACATCACCAGATGGTCAACACCGAAATCAGATTGATTATATTCTTTGCAGCCAAAGATGGAGAAGCTCTGTACAGTCAACAAAAACAAGACCAGGAGCTGACTGTGGCTCAGATCATGAACTTCCTATTGCCAAATTCAGACTTAAATTGAAGAAAGTAGGGAAAACCACTAGACCAACCAGGTATGACCTAAATCAAATCCCTTATGATTGTAACGTGAAAGTGAGAAATAGATTTAAAGGCCTAGATCTGATAGATAGAGTGCCTGATGAACTATGGAATGAGGTTCGTGACATTGTAGAGGAGACAGGGATCAAGACCATCCACATGGAAAAGAAATGCAAACCAGCAAAATGGCTGTCTGAGGAGGCCTTACAAATAGCTGTGAAAAGAAGAGAAGTGAAAACCAAAGGAGAAAAGGAAAGATATAAGTATCTGAATGCAGAGTTCCAAAGAATAGCAAGAAGAGATAAGAAAGCCTTCTTCAGTAATCAATGCAAAGAAATAGAGGAAAACAACAGGATGGGAAAGACTAGAGATCTCTTCAAGAGAATTAGAGATACCAAGGGAACATTTAATGCAAAGATGGACTTGATAAAGGACAGAAAAAGTATGGACCTAACAGAAGCAGAAGATATTAAGAAGAGATGGCAAGAATACACAGAGGAACTGTACGAAAAAGATCTTCATGATCAAGATAATCATGATGGTGTGATCACTCATCTAGAGCCAGACATCCTGGAATGTGAAGTCAAGTGGGCCTTATAAAGCATCACTACGAACAAAGCTAGTGGAGGTGATGGCATTCCAGTTGAGCTATTTCAAATCCTGAAAGATGATGCTGTGAAAGTGCTGCACTCAGTATGCCAGCAAATTTGGAAAACTCAGCAGTGGCCACAGGACTGGAAAAGGTCAGTTTTCATTCCAATTCCAAAGAAAGGAAATGCCAAAGAATGCTCAAACTACTGCACAGTTGCACTCATCTCACATGCTAGTAAAGTAATGCTCAAATTTCTCCAAGACAGGCTTCAGCAATACGTGAACCGTGAACTTCCTGATGTTCAAGCTGGTTTTACAAAAGGCAGAGGAACCAGAGATCAAATTGCCAACATCCGCTGGATCATGGAAAGAGCAAGAGAGTTCCAGAAAATCATCTACTTCTACTTTATTGACTATGCCAAAGCCTTTGACTTTATGGATCACTATAAACTGTGGAAAATTCTGAAAGAGATGGGAATACTAGACCACCTGACCTGCCTCTTGAGAAATCTGTATGCAGGTCAGGAAACAACAGTTTGAACTGGACATGGAACAACAGACTGGTTCCAAATAGGAAAAGGAGTACATCAAGTCTGTATATTGTCACCTTGCTTATTTAACTTCTATGCAGAGTACATCATGATAAACGCTGGACTGGAAGAAACACAAGCTGGAATCAAGATTGCCGGGAGAAATATCAGTAACCTCAGATATGCAGATGACACCACCCTTATCTCAGAAAGTGAAGAGGAACTAAAAGCCTCCTGATGAAAATGAAAGTGGAAAGTGAAAAAGTTAGCCTAAAGCTCAACATTCAGAAAACGAAGATCATGGCATCTGGTCCCATCACTTCATGGGAAATAGATGGGGAAACAGTGGAAACAGTGTCAGACTTTATTTTGGGGGGGCTCCAAAATCATTGCAGATGGTGATTGCAGCCATGAAATTAAAAGACGCTTATTCCTTGGAAGAAAAGTTATGAGCAACCTAGATAGTATATTCAAAAGCAGAGACATTATTTTGCCGACATAGGTCTGTCTAGTCAAGGCTATGTTGTTTCCTGTGGTCATATATGGATGTGAGAGTTGGACTGTGAAGAAGGCTGAGTGCCGAAGAATTGATGCTTTTGAACTGTGGTGTTGGAGGAGACTCTTGAGAGTCCCTTGGACTGCAAAGAGATCCAACCAGTCCATTCTGAAAGAAATCAGCCCTGGGATTTCTTTGGAAGGAATGATGCTAAAGCTGAAACTCCAGTACTTTGGCCACCTCATGCAAAGAGTTGACTCATTGGAAAAGACTCTGATGCTGGGAGGGATTGGGGGCTGGAGGAGAAGGGGACGACAGAGGATGAGATGGGTGGATAGCATCACTGACTTGATGGACGTGAGTCTGACTGAACTCTGGGAGTTGGTGATAGACAGGGAGGCCTAGCGTGCTGTGATTCATGGGGTCGCAAAAAGTTGGACACGACTGAGCAACTGAATAACTGAACTGAATGATTATACAGTGGAATTGAGAAATAAATTTAAAGGACTAGATCTGATAGGGTGCCTGATGAACTATGGATGGAGGTTCATGACATTGTACAGAAGGGAGCAAGATCATCTCCAAGAAAAAGAAATACCAAAAAAGCAAAATGGCTTCTGAGGAGGCCTTACAAATAGCTTAGAAAAGAAGAGAAGCAAAAGCAAAGGAGAAGAGAAAAGATATACCTATTTGAATGCACGGTTCCAAAGAATAGAAAGGAGAGACTAGAAAGCCTTCCTCAGTGATCAGTGCAAAGAAATAGAGGAAAACAAAAGAATGGGAAAGACCAGAGATCTCTTCAAGAACATTATAGATGCCAAGGGAACATTTCATGCAAAGATGGGCTCAATAAAGGATAGAAATGGTAGGGAACTAACAGAAGCAGAAGATATTAAGAATAAGTGGCAAGAATACACAGAAGAATTGTACGAAAAAGGACTTCAAGACCCAGATAATCACGGTGGTGTGATCACTTACCGAGGGCCAGACAGCCTGGAACTCAAAGTCAAGTAGGCCTTAAGAAGCGTCACTAAGAACAAAGATAGTTGAGGTGATGGAATTCCAGTTGAGTTATTTCAAATCCTAAAAGATGATGCTGTGAAAGTGCTACACTCAATATGCCAGCAAATTTGGAAAACTCAGCAGTAGCTACAGAACTGGAAAAGGTCAGTTTTCATTCCAATCCTTAAGAAAGGCAATGCCAAAGAATGCTCAAACTGCTGCACAATTGCACTCATCTCACATGCTAGTAAAGTAATGCTCAAAATTCTCCAAGACAAGCTTCAGTAATACATGAACCTTGACCTTCCAGATGTTCAAGTTGGATTTAGAAAAGACAGAGGAACCAGAGATCAAATTGCCGACATCTACTGGATCATGGAAAAAGCAAGAGAGTTCCAGAAAAATATGTGTTGTTTTTTGTATTGACTATGCCAAAGCCTTTTCCTGTGTAGATCGCAATAAATTGTGGAAAGTTCTGAAAGGGACGGGAATACCAGACCACCCGACTTGCCTCTTGAGAAACTTGTATGCAGTCAGGAAGCAACAGTTAGTACTGGACATGGAACAACAGACTGGTTCAAAAGGAGTACATCAAGGCTGTATACTTTCATCATGCTTATTTAACTTAGATTTAGAGTACATCATGAGAAACGCTGAGCTGGATGAAGCACAAGCTGGAATCAAGATTGCTGAGAGAAATATCAGTAACCTTAGATATGCAGATGACATGACCCTTATGGAAGAAAGTGTAGAGGAACTAAAAAGCCTCTTGATGAAAGTGAAATAGGAGAGTATAAAAGTTGGCTTAAAGCTCAACATTCAAAAAACGAAGATCATGGCATCCAGTCCCACCACTTCATGGCAAATAGATGGGGAAACAGTGGCAGGCTTTATTTTGGGGGGCTCCAAAATCACTGCAGATGGTGATTGCAGCCATGAAATTAAAAGATGCTTACTCCTTGGAAGAAAAGTTATGACCAAGCTAGACAGCTTATTAAAAAGCAGAGACATTATTTTGCCAACAAAGGTCTGTCTTGTTAAGGCTATGGTTTTTCCAGTGCTCATGTATGGATGTGAGAGTTGGACTATAAAGAAAGCTGAGCAGTGAAGAATTGATGCTGTTGAACTGTGGTGTTGAAGACTCTTGAGAGTCCCTTGGACTGCAAGGAGACCCAAGCAGTCCATCACAAAGGAAATCAGTGATGAATATTCATTGGAAGGACTGATGTTGATGCTGAAGCTCCAATACTTTGGCACCTAATATGAAGAATTGACTCTTTGAAAAGACCATGATGCTGGGAAAGATTGAAAGCAGGAGGAGAAGGGGACGATAGAGGATGAGATGGTTGGAAGGCATCAGTGACTCTGTGGACATGAGTTTGAGCAAACTCCAGGAGTTGGAGATGGCCAAGCAGACCTGGCATGCTGCAGTCCATGGGTTCTAAAGTGTTGGACCCAACTTAGAGACTGAACTGAACAGACATAAAAGGAGAAATTGACAGTAACACAATAATAGTAGGAGACTTTAGCACCCCACTCACACCAGTGGACAGATCATCAAAACAGAAAATTAGAAGGAAACACAACTTAAGTGATACATTAGATGTGATGGATCTCATTGATATCTTCAGAACATTCCACTCAAATGCAGAAGAATACACTTTCTTCTCCAGCACACATGGAACATTCTCCAGGATAGACCACATCCTGTGTCACAAATCAAACCTCAGTACATTTAAGAAAATTGGAATCGTGTAAAGCATCTTCTCCAAACACTATTAGAGTAGATGTCAATTACAAGAAAAAAAATGGTAAGAAATACAAACATATGGAGATTAAACAACATGTTTTTAAATAACAAACAGAATACTGAAGACATCAAAAGGGAAATCAAAAAAATTCTAGAAACAAATAACAATAGAAACACAACAACTCAAAATTTATTTGATGCAGCAATAGCCATTCTAAGAGGGAAGTTTATAACAATACAATCCTACCTCAAGAAATGAGAAAAAACATCAAAGAGACAACCTAACTTTGCACCTAAAATAACTGGAAAAATAAGAATTAAAAAAACCCAAAATTTTTAAAGGAAATAAGTTATAAAGATCTGAGCAAAAATAAATGAAAAATAAATTAAAGAAACAATAGTAAAGATTAATACAATTAAAAGTTCATTTTTTGAGAAGATAAACAAAATTTACAAGCCTTTAGCCAGATTCATCAGAAAAAAAGAGAGAAGAATCAAATCAACAAAATAGAAATGAAAAAGGAGGGGTTACAACAGACAATGCAGAAATACAAAGGATTATGAGACTATTATGAACAATTATATGGCAATGAAATGGATAACCTGGAAAAAATGGACAGATTCTTAGAAAAGTTCAATCTTCCAAGACTGAATCAGGAAGAAACAGAAATTATGAACAACCCAATTACAAATACTGAAATTGAAGCTGTGATCAAAAATCTCCCAAAAAACAGAAGCCCAGGACCAGGATTCTATCAAACATTTAGAGAAGAACTAATGCAGATTTTTCTAAAACTGTTTCAAAAAACTGCAGAGGAAAGAACACTTCCAAAATTCTATAAGGTCACTATCACCCTGATACCAAAACTTAACAAAGACAACACAAAAAAAGAAAACTGCATGCAGATATCACTGATGAACATAGATGCAAAAATCCTCAACAAAATTTTACCAATCAGAATTCAGCAACACATCAAAAAGCTCACACACCATGATCAAGTTGGGTTTATTCCAGGGATGCAAGAATTCTTAATGTATGCAAATAAATCAATGTGATATACCATATTAACAAATGGAATGATAAAAGTCATGTGACCATCTCAATAGATACAGGGAAAGCCTTTCAGAAACTTCAGCACACATTTATGGTCAAAACTCTTCAAAAAATGGGCATAGAGGTAACCTACCTCAGCATAGAAAAGGCCATATATGATAAGCCTACAGCAAACACTATTCTCAGTGGTGAAAACCTCAAAGCATTTCCCCTAAGATCAGGAACAAGACCAGGGTGTCCACTTTCATCATTATTATTCAACATAGTTCTGGAAGTCCTGGTTATAGCAATCAGAGAAGAAAAATAAATAAATGGAATCCAGAGGGGAAAAGAAGAAGTAAGCCTCTCACTGTTTGCAGATGACATGATACTGTACATAGAAAACCCTAAAGATAGTATCAAAAAATTGCTAGAGCTAATCAGTTAATTTAGCAAATTTGCATGATCAATACGCAGAAATCACTTGCATTTCTATATACTAACAATGAAAAATCAGAAAGAGAAATTAAGGAATCACTTTGATTCACCATTGCAACAAAAAGAATTAATATCTAGGAATACGTTTACCTAAGGAGACAAAAGTACTATACACAGAAAATTATAAGACACCAATGAAGAAAATCAAAGATGACATAAACAGATGGAAAGATATTCCATGTTCCTGGGTAGGAAGAATCAATATTGTGAAAATGACTACATTACAAGACACAAGCTACAGATTCCATGTGATCCCTATCAAATTACCAATGACATTTTTCACAGAATTAGAATAAAATATTCCACAATTCATCCCATGGACAGAAAAGCCTGGTAGGCTACAGTCCATGAGGTTGCAAAGAGTGAGATATGACTGAGCAAATTCCCTTTCACCTTCATGGATACACAAAAGACCCCCAATAGCCAAAGCAGTCTTGAGAAAGAAGAATGGAGCTGGAGGAATCAGCCGTCCTGACTTTAGGTTATACTACAAAGCTACAGTCATCAAGACAGTATGGTTCTGGCACAAAAACAGAAATACAGACCAATGGAACAAGACAGAAAGCCCAGAAAGAAACCCATGCACCTATGGGTACCTTAGTTTTGACAAAGGAGGCAAGAATATGCAATGGGGCAAAGACAGCCTCTTCAATGAATGGTGCTGGGAACATTGAACAGCTACATGTAAAAGAATGAAATTAGAACACATCCTAATGCCATACAAAAAGATAAACTCGAAATGGATTAAAGACCTAAATGTAAGACCAGAAACTATACAATTCTTAAAGGAAAACATAGGCAGAACACTCGATAACATAAATCAAAGCAAGATCCTCTATGACCCATCTCCTAGAGTAATGGAAATTAAAACAAAAATAAACAAATGGAACCTAATTAAACTCAAAAGGTTTTGCACAGCAAAGGAAACTATAAGCAAGGTGAAAAGACAACCCTCAGAATGGGAGAAAGTAATAACAAATGAAACAATTCACAAAAGATTAATTTCCAAAATGTACAAGCAGCTCATACAATTTAATACCAGGAAAACAAACAACCCAATCAAAAAGTGGGAAAAATATCTAAAGAGACATTTCTCCAAGGAAGACATACAGATGGCTAATAAATACATGAAATGGTGCTCAGCATTGCTCATTATTAGAGAAATGCAAATCAAAACTACAGTGAGATATCACCTCACACCAGTTAGAATGGCCATCATCAAAAAGTCTACAAACAATAAATGCTGGAGAGGGTGTAGAGAAAAGGGAACATTCTTATACTGTTCGGGGGAATGTAAATTGATATAGCCACTATGAAAGATGGTATTTAGGTTCCTTAAAAAACTAGGAATAAGATCACCATGTGATCCAGCAACTCCAGTCCTAGGCATATACACTGAGGAAACCAAAATTGAAAGAGACTCATGTATCCCATTGTTGATTGCAACACTATTTACAATAGCTAGAACATGGAAGCAACCTAGATGTGCATCGACAGATGAATGGATAAAGAAGCGTGGTACATAGATACAATGGAATGTTATTCAGCCATAAGAAGGAATGCCTTTGAGTCAGTTCTAATGAGGTGGATGAACCTAGAACCTATTATACAGAGTGAAGTGACTCAGAAAGAGAAAGATAAATATATTTTAATGCATATATACAAAATCTAGAAAACTGGTCCTGCAGAGTTTATTTACAGGACAACAGTGGAGAAACAGACATAGAGAATAGACTTATGGACATGGGGAGAGGGGAGGAGAGGGTGAGATGTATGGAGAGAGTAACATGGAAACTTACATTAGCATATGTAAAATAGATAGCCAAGAAGAATTTGCTGTATCATTCAGGAAACTCAAACAGGGGCTCTGTATCAACTTAGAGGGGTAGGATGGGGAAGGAGATGGGAGGGAGGTTCAAAAGGGAGGGGGTATATGTGTATTTATGGCTGATTCATGTTGAGGTTTGACAGAAAGCAACAAAATTCTGTAAAGCAATTATCCTTCAATTAAAACAATTTTTAAGGCATCTATTTCACATCTACAAAAAAAGGATGAATCAAATATTAGAAATTCAGAAAAGGTGATGCCTAACAGAAATAGGGTGACTTTGGGAATCTGTGATTACATTTTTCCTTTAGACACGTTCTTTGTGGGATGCTGAGACATTAAAAAGTTATCCTGCAAAGAGTCTGAGACTCAGACCTGTTAACTGTAGAAATGGCCATGCTAAGATGAAAACAGAAGCTTTAGTTGAAACTTGGGAGTAGATTAGAGAGTGGAAGGGGGATAGAAAGAAAAAAGGTCATAATATTGTGAAATAAACAACCTTAAGGATTGTTACAGATTCTTTGTGTTATTCAACTTTGTGCCTTCATAGGCAACACACCCCCTTTACATAGTAGATGCTGATGAGAAGGACCCAGGAAAGGATGGTGTAATAGGTTTCCCTGTAATTGTTGCTGTTCAGTGACTAAGTGGTGTCTGACTCTGCAACCCCATGGTCTGAAGCACACCAGACTTCTCTGTTCTTCAGTATCTCCTGGCGTTTGCTCAAACTCATGTCCATTGAGTCAGTGATGCCATCCAACCATCTCTTCCTCTGTCACCCATTTTCTCGCAGTCAATCTTCCCCAGCATCAGAGTTTTTTCCAATGACTCGACTCTTTGCATTAGGTGGTCAAAGTTTTGGAGCTTCAGCCTCAGCATCAGTCCTTCCCATGAATATTCAGGACTGATTTCCTTTAGGTTTGACTAGTTTGATCTCTTTGTTGTCCAAGGGACTCTCAAGAGTCTTCTCCAACACCACACCAAAAGCATCAATTCTTAGGCACTCAGCCTTTTTTATGGTCCAACTCTCACATCTGTACATAGTGAAGGCACTGAGTTGTGTCCACCTCTTTGCAACCCCGTGGACTGTAGACTGCCAGGCTCCACTGTCTATGGGATTTTCCAGGCAAGAATACTGGAGTGGGTTGCCATTTCCTTCTCCAGGAGATCTGCCTGACCCAGGGATCACTGATCTCCCACATTGCAGGCAGACTTTTTACCATCAGAACCACCACATGACTAATGGAAAAACCATAGCTTTGAATAGACAGACTTTTGTTGGCAAAGTGGTATCTATGCTTTTTAATACATTGTCTAGGTTTGTCATAGCCTTTATTCCAAGGAGCAAGTGTCTTTTAATTTTGTGGCTGTAGTCACCATCCACAGTGATTTTGGAGCCCAAGAAAATGAAATCTGTCACTGTTTCCATTTTTTCACCATCTATTTGCCATGAAGTGATGGGACCAGATGCCATGATCTTAGTTCTTTGAATGTTGAGCTTTAAGCCACTTTTTCACTCTCCTCTTTCACTTTCATCAAGAGGCTCTTTAGTTCTTCTTCACTTAAAGCGTCTGCCTACAATGCGGGAGACCTGGGTTCCATCCCTGGGTTGGGAAGATTCCCTGGAGAAGGAAATGGCAGCCCACTCCAGTATTCTTGCCTGGAAAATCCCATGGACGGAGGAGCCTGGTTGGCTACTGTTCATGGGGTCGCAGAGTCGGACACGACTGAGCGACTTCTTTGTCTATCTATCTATCACTTTCTGCCATAAGGGTGGTGTCATTTGCATATCTGAGGTTATTGATATTTCTCCCAGCACTCTTGGTTCCAGCTTGTGCTTAATCCAGGCCCATATTTCACATATGTACTCTGCATAGAAGTTAAATAAGCAAGGTGACAATATACAGCCTTGATGTGCTCCTTTCCCAATTTTGAACCAGTACGTTGTTCCATGTTGATTTCTAACTGTTGCTTCCTGCCCTGCATACAAGTTTCTTAGGAGGTAGATAAGGTGGTCTAGTATTCATCTCTTTCAAAATTTTCCAGAGTTTGTTGTGATCTACACAGTCAAAGGTTTTAGCTTGGTCAATGAAGCAGAAGTAGATATTTTTCTATGATCCAGTGGATGTTGGCAATTTGACCTCTGGTTCCTCTGCCTTTTCTAAATCCAGCTTGTACATCTGGAAGGTCTCGTTTCACGTGTTACTCAAGCCTGTAATGGGGCTGTATAACAAATAACTTCCAAGTCTTTGTGGCTACCAAAAACATTTTTTATTGTGCACAGATCTGGAGCAGCTTTGCTTCAGCCTGAGGTCTGCTCTACACAACTTTTATTCAAGGACCAGGTTGAATGAACAGTGCCAGCCTGCAGGGAGCCCTTCCCATGGAGGACTGCATTTGCTGTGTCATGGCACTAACTCTTCCCGTTAGGTACTAACCAACTAACTCATCAGCCAGCACAGGAGCAAGTCGTCTGTATGGAAGCAACCTAAATGTCCATCGATAGATGAATAGATAAAGAAGATGTACACACACACACACACACGTGTACACACACACAGATATAGACATATATGTACTACTCGACCATGAAAAAGAAATGAGATAATGCCATTTATAGCATCATGAGTAGACCTAGAAATTATCATACTGAGTGAAGTAAGTCAGATAGAGAAAGAAAAATACCATATGATATCACTGATATGTGGAATCTAAAATATGGCACAGAGGAACGTTATCTACAAAGCAGAAACAGACTCACAGACATAGAGAAAAAACTTGTAGTTACCAAGTGAGGGGGCGGTACATTGATTGGGAAATTGGGATTAGCAGATATAAGCTATTAAATATAGGACATATAAACAGTGAAGTCCCACTATATAGCACAGGGAAATATATTCAATATCCTGAGATAAAGCATAATGGAAAAGAATATGAAAAAGAATATATCTATATCTAAATATTTATGGCTTCCCTGTAGCTAAGACAGTAAAGAATCTGCCTGCAATGCAGGAGAGCTGGGTTTGATCCCTGGCTCAGGAAGATCCCTAGGGGAAGGAAATGGCAACCCACTCTAGTATTCTTGCCTTGAGAATCCCATGGACAGAGGAGCCTCATGGGCTACAGTCTATGGGGTCACAAAGAGTCAGATAAGACTGAGCAATGAATACCAGTACTACTATATCTGTATCTTTATATATGTAAAACTGAATCACTTTTTTATACAGCAGAAATTAACACAACATCGTAAATCAACTATACTTCAATAAAATGCATTAAAAAGAGTAAGCTAGTCACCTGGTCAGTCCCAAGTCAGTGGCAAAGGGGTGTAGATTCTCATCCTGCTGTATTGTGAGGGGCTGCAAAACAACATGGCAACAGGTGTGAGTGTGTGATCCTTTCAGAAGGAGTGAGGAATTGGACACATAATCCAGTCTTCAAGGTGAAGGATGAGGACAATAAGTAGAGGAGAGAAAAACTTCCAAGAAGGAAGTTCTCAATAGGAGATGCAGAGGAGGGGTCAATAACTATGCTGAGAAAATGCTGTTGGATGTGTCTGCATTTCAGCAAAGTGGTAGGGGCACAAACCACCCACCACAGGGATAGAATGGTCATATTTACCCAGCAAAAATACAGGATTCCAAGTTGACTTTGAATGGCTGATAAAACTAATTTTAAGATTGTTTTTAATTACTCATTGTTTATATGAAATTCAAATGAATGTGGGTTTGTTGTGTTTTGCTTTGGAAGCCTTCCATTGGGGTGATGAATAAGCAGTAGGTGAGGTATTGGAGGCAGGACTGAAAAGACCATTTTAGGGAGGGATAAACTGATGGATGTAGGTAGTAGTGAAAGGTTCTCCTGATGATGAGGAACTAATCCACAATGTAAGAAATCATCTCACACACATGTGGTGTGTGTGTGTGTGTGTGTGTGCGCGTGTGTGTGTGCATGCTAATGTTTAGCGTTTTGGAAGATGATGGGTGAAAGGAACAAATTTGAGTTGTAATTGTATACTGTGACCTCAGAGAATCTCTTTGTGGTGATTCAAACAGAACAAAATAGCCAAAACCATGACTTCTAAGACTTTGTCCCAAGATAGGAACTTACAGTAAACCTGCATGGGACCAACTACTAAAAACGCCATCACATGGCACCTGTGATTTGCTCACATCTGCTTTGCACTCAGATATGAAGACTTGGCATATCCTGTGCCCCACTGAGAAGTATTGGAGGGGAATTGGGGTGGCATTACAAGTCAAATGTGGGGGCTGCAGAGTGGAGGGATGACCTCTGGGAGCTTCTGGGGAGAGGGCACTCTACATCTCAATGACGATCAGTGAATATGCTTTGGAAGCAAATAAGATGACTCTGGGAAGACCCAACAGCTGCATGGGTGGATTCAACCCTAAGATGCAAAATTGTGTGACTGATGAAGAACTGTAAAAACTACAGTTATTACATCGTGTCTGGGGACAGATGGGGAGGGGTACCCAAGACAATGTTGCCTTGAAAGGATCAGTCTGGGGCTCAGTCAAAGACTACTTTGTTCATTCCTTTACCCTTGCCTTGAGTGGAGAGATGGATTTGGGTTGGAGTTCTTCCCCATTTTGTGGACTTGTCGTATGTGAAGGTTGAGCTCAGCTGTGAGCCCTGAGGGAAGATGCCAAGTGCTGAGCAGGCAGGTTCTGAAGATAGCAAGACCTTCGTGGGTATTCCAGCTCCATCACTAAACCTGCACTGCAACTTTGACCTGTAGCTTAGCTGCTCCACGCGGCAGATCCTTTATGGGATGTAGGAGTCATAAGAGTACTTAACTCACAGGCTATTGGGAAAATTAACTGCAACCCATAGCCCTTTGCATGCAAATCAAACATGTATCATTGCAATTATTTCTTTAGGTAATGATTGCTCTCAGTAGACATGGGGTTCCTTGAAGATAGTATCTGTTTTGCTTTTATATCCCAAGTACTTAATATCTAGTACCCAACAGAGTTCTTAACACTGTTGGTTAAGTAAAATCAGGTCACATATTTCAGGCTGAGATTTCCAGAAATTAACTTGTCAGAGCCAGCAAGAAATCCTGAAGATTTAGCAAAATCTAAATCTTCTAGTTAATTCCACTCCATCACGCAGGCCCTGAAATCATAACACCATGCAATCCTATATGACTTGAAGATTGATTTCTGCTTCTGTGCCTGTCCAGACAAAGAATTCTTGAACCACATTCAGCTACATCCTCTTTCAGTGGCAGAAGTGCCCCCTCCTACCCCCCAGTGATATGCTGTAGGGCCATTAGACAGCTGTGCTCTGACAGTTTGTTGTGAAATGAACTGATCAGTTGTTTTTGTCTCCTCTTGACCCAGCCTCACAGATAATTTCATGTCTTGTAGACCAAACAACTGGCTGACTCAGTAGGGTAAAATTCAGTCAACTGTTTAAACCACTCTAAACAACTGATTGTCTCCAATTTTATTTTGATTTAGTTTTGTTTACTTTGATTTCAAAGTTAAAGCCAGTGTGTTCTGTAAAATTTTAAGGGTTCCTAGAAGGTGGAGACTAGATCGCAGCAACTGTCTTACAGCAATGCAACACGAAATTAAGGCTCAGCAAGTGTCATGAGGGTGACAATGATGAAATATATGGAACTGAACGTGACTCTGTGGGGTCCTGGGCACAAAAGCCTTTCTGCATCCCTGGTTAATGGTAGGAAATAGGCTTCATTCAGCCTCCAAGACTTTTCCAGAACTCCAAACGTCGGGTTCAAACAATTACTAACCAGGGAAGGGAGGGGATGTGGAGACAAGGGAGGAGCAGTCAGGAAACAATAGAGCAGCTCTGGGGCAGGGTCCTGATTTGGCCTCATGTGATACACATAACAGTATCTTTGAGTTGTCTTGCAGATACTGAAACTCCCACCTGGTAGGAGAAGTTAACTTTATGCTTCCCACAAGCACAAAGACATCAGACCAGTTGAACTGGAAGGTTGATAATCCTGACTCCCTCTTACCTCACCAGTGAATCAGAACATTGTCCATAAGCTGATCATGCTCTGCTCCTTGAACACTTGAATACTCCTCACTACCTCCTGCAGGACGGGACACACAGTTTTGAGGTCATTAGCCCACTATGTCCCCCTTTGCCCAGTAAAGCAATAAAGATATGTTTTCTTCTTCACCCAAAACTCTTGTCTTCAAATTTTAATTCAGTGTTGGTATACAGAGGCCAGGTTTGGCATCATATATGAACACACTTTGGGGGAAGAAAAGAAAATGTCATAAAGTTGAAGTAATAAAGCCAACAAATTTTATTTAACACTACTTTTGGAGACTCAGCTATTATCTTTGAAGATATATTTATTCTCTAAGATTCTGTTGGAGATGATATAACATATTGTTTGGTTTAAGTTGACCAACCCTAAGGCAAGTTTCTATGAATCAGTCAAGGGTCCAGAAGGAACCAATGGAAAGAGGAACCAGATGCTTTGGTAACAGGTGCAGGAATTGATACTTTGACATATCACACGCTTGAAATGATTTGGCAGTTGGACAACAGCACACTTAAAGAGCAGCAGAAAAACAATCTTCTGTTTGATTCTTACTGAGATTTATTGTTTTCAGTAATGCCACTTTTCAGAAGTAAACTCATGTGCTCACTTAAGACAGGCTGACAGAGTAAAAAAAATTGTATGGGATGCAAAGTACCCTTTGGGCTGGAGATGAAGACACACATTTGTGCAGTGACAAGTCAAGTGCCCCCAGCAGATGACAAATCCCACCTCCCTTCCCGCGATCCAGCTCCCATCTTGCCCAGTGGAACCCACAACAAATATCTGGCACAACACAGAACACAGATGGCTGTAGACTCTGACATGAAAAGTAAATTTTATTAAACATGTTTACATACATGAGTTGGAAGTTCATTTAAAAGCACAGGGAAGTGTTAAGACAAGTGGTCAAATAGAAAGATACTACCCAATTAGAATCAGTTGATTGTTGGCCACTAAGACAGAACGGTATCTAGCAGAAGTACACCAATGCTTCAGTCCTTCCTGCTCAGCATGGTGACCCGTGGTCAATCTGTGCCCTGGGAACAATGGGCAGGTCATTCTGGCGTGTGTAAATAATAAATAACTCACTTGGTGCAGGCAGTATGTCTATGGATTAAAACCTAAGTGTACACAGTGTCTACATGTGTTACAGCCCCACAGGAGGAATCGACACCAAAATATTTATTAGAAGGAATTTGGTCCATACTACATCACATTTTCCAGAGGGTAAAAAATAAAGTCCATCTATAGACATTTCACCTCAGACTCACAGATGGAGTCTGGCTAAAACTTTGCAAAATGTCTATAACAAAAATGGATGGCTTAGATTTCTCGGTTATTTCAGTAGAGTAATTAACAAGCAAACTGTACAAGCGCATGCAACATACAAGCTGGCCTATGGGGAACTAACAGACATTATTAAATAACCGTTTGTTTCTTTTCTTTTTTCCTTTCTTTTTTTTTCTTTATCCTTTTTTTTTTAATAAAACGTGCATGCAGCTTTGAACAGTTCCAAGTCATGCTGCTCTATTTGTGGAGTCACAAAAGTGGAGGGACTCATAAAAGGAGGGAAAAGGTCTTGATGCACCTGCAGAGACTGCAGTTGTTAGCACAGATACAGAAGGTCACAAGGGAATTCAAGGCCAAGAAAAACTCAGATGAAGAAAATGCAAATTGAATTGGACTTTGTTTTATTTCCCCCACCCCAAAGTAAGATACTTTGCATTAAAAAAACAAGCGTTGTGCTTGCATCAATTTCAAAGAAAGGTAAACTAAAATTTGATAAAAATCATTAGTGTGGAATATTTCAAATGAAATTTCCAGTGGAATATTAATAGCCCATACCATGTTCTTGCCAGGACGGGTACTAAGTCTACACTTCTAGTCACCATTTTGGAAAGTCAAACATATGGTTTGTACACATGAGCATATACTTGCTTTTATTTTGGATGTCAGGAAGGAAAAGGCATTACAAGGAGTGTTTCCACGGTACAACGATGCATTTAGGTTAGTTCCCAGCATTCGCTGCAGACTCAGTTCTGCAAAAGTCTTCCATGCAAAACAATGGAAAACATAAATTAATGTTTTAGAACACAAACAGACATGAGCTCCATTCAAAACAGTGATTCTGTGATTATTTGTTTTTGGAAGATAACTTTCATTTTCTGGGTTTCTACACATAAGAACCTGAAGAATCATAAAGCAAAAGTCAGTGAAGCCCTGCATCGGCCTCACTTTGTCTTATGGTGCACACTCTGCAGAGATGCTACAGAGACTGCTTCAGCCCTTTTTTTTTGGTGCTTTTGGAAAAAGAAAGGAAGGGTCTCTGCAAACATCACGAGCCCTGTCATGACACAGCTGAAAATGAGTAGAAACAACAAATGCAGTGAAAACCGAATTAAAACAAATCTGAAATCAACTGAAATCAACAAACAACAGGCAAACAAAACATAAACACCAGGGAAATAACACTCCTTGTGGTTTGTGCAAAAGACACATAAAATATAGCTTTTCACAAAGGTGACAGTTTCCAGTTTGTTCAGTTTGATGTGTGCATGTGCGTGCGTGTGTGTGAATTTGCAGTTTCCTTTCTCTCATTTGTTAGAAGCATCAGTGATTCTCTAGCACGTTGACTCTTCCTGTATTTGATAGACTGCCTTGTTCTGTCATGTGAAGCCAGGTTTTAAACAACGATTGGGACATATTATTGAAAAACGACTACAGGCAAAACACAGGTTGATTGTCTGTCTCCAACAATGCTCATGAAATATCTGGTTCAGATTATTATCCTGAAGGTAGAGTCTTACTGGTGTGAGTTCATTAGGACCGGATGCAGGGGGGCCCAGTGGAACTTTCCAGAGATGACTGGGAAGCCCGGCGGGTCAGAGGGGTGAGCGTGGGGTCAACCAGTGATGACGGTGGGAACAGCTTGTACCAGCCGATGACCATGCTGGAAAGATCGAGTTCCTCCAACAAGATCTGAGCCACCCCCATGAAGCATTTGTGGTCCATTCTGCCATAGTCCCCCCAGACAATCACCTGTAGAAACAGAGAAGTGCGGTAAACTTGAGCTCCTCTCCTTCACTCGTGAAGAGTTGAGAGCAAACTGGTCTGTAAAACTGAGCCAGCCAGGGAAGGAGGTGAAGTGAACATAACTAAGACCAAGGAGACTTAATAATTAAAAATATTCAGGTACTTTGAGATACTTCATCATGATTTTTTGATTTGATGGAATACATAGTATTTCCCCAGTCCATGAGAGGTATTGTCTGTATAAACCATGTCAAAAACAAACAGGCAAGCTTATTTACTTATCAATTCAAAATCTTCTTTAGCAACTATTATCTAGTGAGCAATGTGCAGGACCCCAGAGATGTACAAATTAAATTTTGTGCAAGCTAGGAGGGCAAGATAACCCAGCTTCTGGTACCACGGCATGTGCGCATGGTGGAATGTGCAAAAAGAATAAGAATATTCATTACATCTCTTTTATATTATAGACTTGTTACTGAAGGGACAGGCTGAAAAATAATTATAAGCTGGTGTCTTTTGAGGACTTGCCTGACAGTTTTAACTGGATCAGAGGATTAACAAGTCAGCGAACTGACAGAACAATCTGACACCAAAATCAATTTTTGGGGTGTCAGGTAAGATTCCCATTACACTTACTCCAGGCTCTGTGGAGGTTCCTAAATGAACTCACTCACCTGTTTTACAGAGGCAGGGGTGGCAAATCTCAGTTTTTCAATTTACTGAGTAACCTTGCCAAATTATGTAATGCCTGTATTCCTCAGACATAATCTTTCAAAAGATATAAGTGAACTGCATTGAATCTTTCAATGCAGATAGTGAAATGGTCTATGACTGAGCTGATATTATAGAATGGGTGTAAAAGCAGGATATTTCAATGAATAATTTCTGGACAAATGATCATATAAAAGGGAAAAAATAAAATTGGACCCTACTTCACAACATAAACCAAAATAATTAAACTCTATGAAAACAATATATTTATAAACTTCAGGTTATAAATATATATAATACTAACCCTAATATATATAGTATATATAATATATAATATAATTATATATTTATATATAATGTAATATATAAATATATACACCTAATATATTTATAAAGAAGGATAAAAATAAAGAAGGATTATACCTAACAAATAAGATATAAAGAAGGATTTTTTAAAACTAAGTCAGAAAAAAAGCATAAACAATACAAAAGTGGTTTTTTAAGAAGTATATTTAAATTGAGAACTTCTGTTCATCAAACGATGTAAAGAATTTGGTAAAAGAAAAGTCACAGTAGGACTAATGTGTGTGTAATTCATGTAAATGACAAAATACCAGTATCCAGACAGCTTAAAACAAACAAACAAACAAACAAAAAACTTCTACAAGCTAAGAAGAGTATCAGGTAAAACGGTTAATTCTTCACATAAGAGAAAATCCAAATGGTCAATTACACATGAGCAATTTGTTTAATCTTATTAGTAGCTAGAGAAATGCAAGTTAAAAGCCAAAAAAAGCTGGGGGCAGGGCAGTGGTGGTCAAAATATCTAGAAAAGATAACATGTGGAAGCAGCTAACAGCGAAACTGCCACTCACCCAGTCATGAATATTTGCTTCCTTTCCTTCTTTGCATCACGTCTTGCTTACTAACCTATTATTAACATCGGTTGCCCTAATTATCTATCTATCCATCCATCTACCTGTCTACCCACCCATACATACATTTTCCATCCAGCTAGTCTACGTATTTATGTATCTGTCTACCTACCTGTCTATCACTCCACCCTTCTATCTGTCTGGTCTAACCTGTTAACATCTAGAAGACGAGAGGGGTGCGAAGCAGGGCAAAAGTATGAGGAGAGGACGAGAGAAGGGAGAAAAGGAGAGTGAAAATAACTATCTTGTTCTCCATTGGAACTAAGAGATATTTTACAACTACATATTACTTATATTGTAAATCAACAATTTGGAATTTATTTTCTTTCCGTTTGCCCATCTCAATGTTGGTGTGGACAATAGGCCTGTCACAATGTAAAAAGACAAACCAGCTATGACTGACCTGAAGGACTTTACCCTGGGGACTTTCATCAAAAACCAGGGACTGTTGGTACAAAGGGTCCAGGGTCTTTCGTGCAATTCTTGTCTTCTTCTTGGCTATGCAGGCCCCATTCTCCAAAAGATACACTTTGACATAAGGAGCTGAACGAAGGTAACATTAACAGATAAAAAGTTAACCCTTCAAATTAAATGGATTTTATTAGCAAATGCTTCCTTAGAGAAGTAGAGATGCTTATTAAAAGCTTTCCATTGATTATTTAAATCATTTAAAGTTTTCAGTGCTCCATGAATGCTACCCCTTAAAACCCATATTTACTACTAACATAATTTTCCTCATTTCAAGTCTGCAAAGTTATCATAAGATTCTGACTTACTTGGCTTATGGCTGGCAATACAACATAGGCTTATACTTTAAAGCTCATTTTTTACCTAAAAGCTTATCCTTGTTATGATTAGAACTGAATTTTTATGCTGCCTTTGTACATGGGCAGACAAAAATAATTGACATGAGCTAAGAAGCCATCATAACTGAATTTGTCTTAACATGACAAGACTCTTCCTAATACTTTCAACAGAATAATTGTGCAAGGAAACCCCAGATCCGCTGTTATACAATCAAAGGACAGATAATGCAACACGGAGCATATGAATTCAAATACAACATGTTTTGAGCTTCTGTCCATGGGAGACTCCCACATGAACAGTTAATTTTGCGTCTTACCAGGTGTGGATTTGGAGCCGGGTTTCTGCGTGAGGCTTCGTGCTCTAATCACTTCAACTTCTAACTGGCCCTTTTTATCCTCCATTCCTATCTGTATATCACCTGCCAGCACAAGCAAAATGTGTCAACTTCTTTGCAGTCACATCATGATCTTCATAAAAAAACTAATACTTAGAGCCCCCAACCCCACTTTTTTTCCCTAACTCCAAATCAGGTTTTAAATGTTTCTCTTCATTTTTCTGGTACTCATTCAACTTATGAGAGTCTCATACTGGTTTATAAATTGCTTAACTGTAACAACACTGAAGTAGTTAAGAAATTCTGTACCCGAAGGTTTATTATCCTTTATGTTGAGTATATGAAATACTTAATAAAAAGTACAATTATCTGCATTCCCATTATTTAGCAAAAACCTCCATTAATATATTGATAAATACCCTAGCAATTTCATAATTTGTTAGGTCCTTCCTTCAATCCTATCTTTCTTTCTCTCTCTGGCTATGAGCCTATCTCATCTACCATCTATTAATCCATCTCTCTCTCTCCATCACTCTGTCTATACATCTATCTACCATCTACCTCTATCTATTTATCTAACAACTTTCATGACCATACATCCTCAATTTGCTGACTGTATGAATCATGGAATGGGAGTGTTATTACCTATTTAACCAGATCCCTGTGGATGGAAATATAGCTTATCCATATTGTTGTTATTAAATAACACTAGAAAGAACATCTTTAAGAAGAATTTTTACACCCATGGTTAATTATTTCTTAAACATAAATTTCCAGATTTGTAATCATTAGGTCTAATTGAAGGGACATTCAATAATTTCATGCATACTGCCAATTATCCTTCAGAAAGGTACACTGTGATCAGAAAAAATCTGTCTTCCCACTTCCACAGCCCACTAATAACATTAAGAGCAATATGTCTACTTTTTTGCCAGTCTGATGTTCCATAAGTTATAATTAGCATTTCTTTGGTTATTAGGGAGGTTGAACATATTTGTAAATATTTTCAATTTTTATTTCTTCTTTTGTATTGCCTGTTCATGCCCTTTATCCATTTTTAGAAGATGCCAAACTTTTTCTGAATGATATGATACTTTATCCTCCAAAATATTAAATATATTTATTTCTCACTTGGTTTTAGTTGGTTGAATCATCTCCATTTTCTCAGCTGTGAGAAAGAATTCAGTTGTGAATTCTTCTTATTTGCCTCATCCACTGATCAATGTTGTGGTTCTGGATTGTTCATTAATTTTATAATAATTCTTGTTTTAAACCTTAGCTCCTGGGGACTCTCAGGCTTTTTCCTTTTAATCACATACACACACACTTCAAAGAGTCAAACTGTTCTCTAAGCCTTGTTATTAGTATAAAATATTCCTAGTCTCTCTTTCAACTTCTTCCCTTTCAAAAGTCACTGCTTTCAAAATTTGCAATATTTTAACTCATTTATTTTTATTTTTTTACTTTCTGGCATCTGCATCTCTAAATATCATATTCATAAGATACCTTCCTTTTTTCAATAATAGATATTATTGACCTCTAATTTTGCTTTCTCTGTCTTCCTGTCCCCTGTATACACTTGACATTTTCTGTCATGCTGTTCTCCCAATATTAATATTTATATTATATTATATTATATTATGCAATATTGTAGTTAAGTACAATGGAATATTGTGATTACTTCTCATTTCTTGGACACTTCCTTTTCTCTACGCCCACTAAGTGTGCTTTAAAAAGTACTTGCTTACATTTTTATGTATTTTTATGCTAATTCAGCCCCTCACTCTGTCCTGCTTGTCTAGTTCTACTACAAAATCAAACACACTAGGTTTTCTATAGCTTTAGCTTAAGAATCTGACAGGCTGCAATTTGGACAGGTTGCTTTTAAAGCGGTAGCTGTTTTCTTAGATTTTCCTTCACTACCATTCTGGGCATCCCATCCATTTCTCTTGTACAAAAGCATTAATTTACTGAATTTAATGTTCCTCCTTTTTAGTTCACAAGTTTTAAGTCTCCTTAGTTCATTTTGTTGAGGCATGTCCTCCAATAGGTTTCTGAGTGATGCTGGGTATAAGGAAAATGTTTTGAGGCCCTTTGTGTCTACACATTTGTTAGTTCTAGCCTCAAATTTACTGGATGACTCAGCTGGTTATTGTACTCCATGTTGGAAATAAATTGTTAATCAGAATTTTGAAGACAATGCTCATCTTCTGGATTCCACTATTATTACTAAAGAGTCCAGTGAGAATCAGATTTTTAATACAATTTTGGATACAATTATTTTTCCTCTTAGGAAAGCTGTGGGATTTTCTATCAATATCTGGGACTGTAAAATGACATAATATTGTTTTTGTGTTTGAAATATTCTCATGATTTTGCTGACTACTCTGTGGGTCCTTTCAAGCTAAAATCTCATGCCTTTCAGGAAGATATTTATTGGACATGTTACAGATAATTTTATCCATTTATCACCTCTTATAATCTTAATTTATGGTATTTTTGCTAGTAGAAGTTTTTTTTTATTTATTTGGCTTTGGTTTGGAAGTTCTTTCTCACTCCAAGAGTATAGAAACATTAAGTATTTTCAGTATTTGTTAGTGTCTTTCTTCACCTCTTGTTTCTCTTTTACAATTGACTCCAAAATACTACTTTTTTGAGTTCTGAAGTAGGGACGCAATTTCATTAATTTTTTTTTGCATAATAATGCACTCACACCAACATTCTTGATCGACTAATCTATTGATTTTTCCATGCTATAACATGCTACCCTTCTCCTACATTTGGATATACTGTAGACATTACATTGACAGAATTCTGATAATTCAAAGATAGGTGACTAACTTTATTCATTTGACATTACGTGTCAAAGTTGTTGCCGTTGTTTAGTCGTGTTCGACCCTGAGACCCCGTGAACTAACTGCAGCACACCAGACTTCCCTGCCCTTCACTATCTCCCTGAGTTTGTTCAAACTCATATCCATTGAGTCAGTAATGTCATCCAACCATCTCATCCTCTATTACCCCTTTTCTTGCCCTCAATCTTTCCCAGAATCAGGATCTTTTCCAGTGATCTTTTCAGGATCGTTTCACATCAGATGGCCAAACTATTGGACCTTCAGCTTCAGCACCAGTCCTTCCAATGAATATTCAGGGTTGATTTCCTTTAGGATGGACTGGTTTGATCTCCTAGATATCCAAGGGACTCTCACTAGTTTTTTCCAGCACCACAGTTTGAAGGCATTAATTTTCGGTGCTCAGTTTTCTGGAACTTTTTTACATTCCAGCTCTCATATTCATACATGACTACTGGAAAAACCGTAGCTTTGACTATACAGACCTTTGTCAGCAGTTAGGAAAATGCATCAGAAATATGTATCAAGTTAGCAAAATGCATTGGAACTTAGAATAGTCATTTGAAACCAGCAATATTTGAGATAAATGTTCTTCTCGCTTGTATTATCAATGCTATTACGCTGCTTTAAATAATCTTGTCAACCATGAAACACTCATTTTCTTTCAGGAAAAATTATTCTTACCCATTGCAGGGGTAGCAAGGGTTTGGCGGCCGACAAGCTGGGCTGGTCCCAATCCATCAAGAAAATCACTGAATTGACTATCTGCGCCTAGTCTCACTCCAGGAAATATTAAACTATTGGCAAAAGGACAAAAATCAAAACATTAGATCTCCTAGAACTCTTTTCATTACTTTCCATTAGAATATAGTTCTGAACATGAATCAAACAGTACTTGGGTAATTGGTTTACTTACTGATTCTTTGCATTTCCTCTGAACCAAGCATATGAGGCTCAGTGCTGAACGAGAGGAGGTCTACCCTATCAATCTACAGAATATTCAGCAGAGTTCCCTGTGCTACACAGTAGGTACTTGTTGGTTATCCACTTTAAACACAGCAGAGTGTACATGTCGATCCCGAACTCCCAGTATACCCCTCCGTCCCATTTACCTGAAACTAACACGATATTGTTAATCAACTCTACTCCAATATAAAATAAAAAAGAAGACCCTCAGCAGGAGGGCTTAATTAAAGTTTCTAATGCAGTAAGTTTTTGGCACATTTTACAATACAAATCCCTACATAAATGTATGATTAACATAAAATATAAGATGTGGTATTTTATGTCATGACCTACTTAAATAATTGCTGACAAGCATTAAGTAACATTAAAGTGCTAAATTTTAAGAAACATTTAATAATTTCTTTAATAAATAATATTTGCAATATTCAGTTCAGTTCAGTCACTCAGTCGTGTCTGACTCTTTGCAACCCAAAGAATTGTAGCATGCCAGGCCTCCCTGTCCATCACCAACTCTCAGAGTTTGCTCAAACTCATGTCCATCGAGCTGGTGATGCCATCCAACCACCTCATCCTCTGTCATTCCCTTCTCCTCCTGCCTTCAATCTACGCAGCATCAGGGTCTTTTTTAAGGAGTTAGTTCTTTGCATCAGCTGGTCTAGGAATTGGAATTTCAGTTTCAGCATCAGTCCTTCTAATGAATATTCAAGACTGATTTCCATTAGGATTGATTGCTTTGATCTTCATGCAGTCTAAGGGACTCTCAAGAGTGTTCTCCAACACCACAGTTCAAAGACATCATTTCTTTGGCACTCAGCTTTCTTTATGGTCTAACTCTCACATCCATACACAACTATGGGAAAAACCATAACTTTGACTAGACAGACTTTTGTTGGTGAAGTAATGTCTCTGCTTTTTAATATGCTGTCTAGGTTGGTCACAACTTTTCTTCCAAGGAACAAGCGTCTTTTAATTTCATGGCTGCATTCACCATGTGCAGTGATTTTGGAGCCCCCCCAAAATAAAATCTCTCACTGTTTCTATCGTTTCCCCATCCATCTATTTGCCATGAAGTGATGGGACCAGATGCAATGATCTTAGTTTTCAGCATGTTGAGCTTTAAGCCAACATTTTCACTCTCCTCTTTCACTTTCATCAAGAGGCTCTTTAGTTCCTCTTTGCTTTCTGCCATAAGGGTGGTATCATCTGCGTATCTGAGGTTATTGACATTTCTCCTGGAAATCTTGATTCTAGCTTGTGCTTCATCCAGTCCAGCATTTCACAGGATGTACTCTGCATAGAAGTTAAATAAGCAAGGTCACAATATATAACCTTGACATACTCCTTTCCCGATTTGGAACCAGTCTGTTGTTCCATGTCCAGTTCTAACTGTTGCTTCCTGACCTGCATACAGATTTCTCAAGAGGCAGGTAAGGTGGTCTGGTATTCCCATCTCTTTCAGAATTTTCCACAGTTTGTTGTGATCCACACAGCCAAAGACTTTGGCATAATCAATAAAGCAGAAATACATATTTTTTTTCTGGAACTCTCTTGCTTTTTCGATGATCCAGTGGATGTTGGCAATTTGATCTCTGGATTCTCTGCATTTCCCAAACCCAGCTTGAACACCTGGAAGTTCACGGTTCATGTACCGTTGAAGCCTGGCTTGGAGAATTTTGAGTGTTACTTTGCTAGCATGAGAGGTGAGTGCAACTGTGTGGTAATTTGAGCATTCTTTGGCATCACCTTTATTTGGAATTGTAATGAAAGCTGACCTTTTCCAGTCCTGTGGCCACTGCCGAGTTTTCTAAATTTACTGGCATATTGAGTGCTGCTTTTTCACAGCATCATCTTTTAGGATCTGAAATAGCTCAACTGGAATTCCATCACCTCCACTAGCTTTGTTAACAGTGATGCTTTCCCATGCCTGCTTGACTTTGCTTTTCAGGATGTGGCTCTAGCTGAGTGATTACAGCATAGTGGTTATCTGGCTCATGAAGATCTTTTTTGTACAGTTCTTCTGTGTATGCCACATTTTCTTAATATCTTCTGCTTCTGTTAGGTCCATAGCTTTTCTGTCCTTTATTGTGCCCATCTTTGCATGAAATGTTTTCTTGGTATCTCTATTTTGTAATATTGAATAACAATTATTTGAAAACAGATTCTTATTACAAATCAAAATGCTTAATTTTTTCAGTTTTGAATAAATTAACATCTTGAATAAATTAATATATTATATTATATGAGATTTGTATTTAAATTAAATGCTAGTATGTGGGTTAGAGTCTGTCTGTTTCTCACCATGTCTGCCTGAAGCCCCAGGCTCTATCTTTGCCCAGAGCAGGGACTGTGCTCTTGTTACCTGATGTGTCCAGGATAACAAGAACCAGGCTGTCTACATAGTTACACTTCGATATGTAATTTTTTGGAATAAACAGCTTTGTATAAGGGTTGATCTTTTCCAATGTGGTAGTGAAGGACAGGGGAGCCTGGCATGCTGCAGTCCGCGGGGACGCAAAGAGGTAAACTTGACTGAGCGAGCGAACAACCGCATGTGCTTTCACACACATTATTTTTTCATAATCAAAGGGATTAGACACAGCATCAATTATTTTTCTATCAAGAGACCATAAAATAAATCTGTGAGACGTTAAGTGGATTATCCATGATGGAAGTATTACTAGATTTGTCAATTTTTTTTTTTAAGATTTATTGGAGTATAGTTGATTTACAATGTTGTTAGTTTCTGCTGTAGAGCAAAGTGAATCAGTTATATGGATCTGGATATATACATGTGTCCACCTTTTTTAATATGCTTTTCCCTTATAGGCCATTACAGAGAGTTGAGTAGAGTTCTTTGTGGTATACTGTAGGTTCCTATTAGTTATCGATTATCTATCTATCTATCTATCTATCTATCTATCTATCTATCTATCTAGTAGTGTGTATTTGTTAATCCCAATCTACACTTGTTGATTTTTATATCAGAAAACAGTGTCTCCAGTTTTTTATTTGCTCATTGCTTCATAATCCTTTGACAAATATTGGTATTTTTCAGCAAACTTAACTCCAAAACTTCATGCCTTCTGATTTTTGTTCCTGGCTGTATCTTGCTGGGAGAATGCATACCCATCATTGGATCAAATAAAGGGACTCACTACTTCCAGGAATGGGAAATGATATCATGAACATTAACTTGGCAGAATTTATTTTCTGAGCCTAATTAAAAATGTCAGTAAAATAAAATAATTTATAATGAATGGGTAAAAGATATCTGTATGGTAATACATAATTATAGAAAACTTGTACACAGTCAATCCCCAAGTAACCCATTGCAGGATAATACTTAATTATTTGTAAGATCTATCACCTCAGTAACCTGTCAACTATCAAACTATCCATCAGTAAAACCATTATTTCAGTTTCACCAGAAAAATTCTCAAGCATAAGAAAAATGCAGATTTTTCTGTAAAAAAAAATCATACCAAGTAAACAAAAACAAAAAGCTAGTTACATTTTTCCCCAATTAATTAATTTTAAGATTAATGAAAACTCTTTCATCAGAAAAATAACTAAGCAGGTAGATCCTGGGCATTTTTCCTAAGGTGAAAATGAAATCATGATGTTTTAAAAATAAGAAAAATAAGTTGCTATTATAAGAATGTTAGACTTACAACACTTGGATCTCAAAATAGTTTGGAGAAAAGCAGGAATATGGACAATTAGTTTCATACATCTACGTTCTAATTCAGATTTTGGCAACTGGGCTAGACGAATTTCCCATCTGAAAGAAGCCATTATATGTGGCATTTCTACCATAAGCCTCTGGTCATGGACTTTCTGAGCCTTTCTGGATAACAAAAAATCAGTTTATTCATGTTAAACCGCCATTTCCTCATCCCTTTGAGAGGTCTGAGTGACCAGGCCAGAGGTGTGTCTGTATCCTAAGAGGTCAGGCTGTTTTAAAGTGGATGGTGGAACTCCCGGTTCTACAAAGTAACTGCAGGATAACGAGAGCCTTGTTACCCTCCCTGTGACTCGGGACCCTCGGCTCCAGGCCTTGGGCATGTGCTGACCCACTTACTTTCCCTCGGAGCTGTAGCTGTTGATGCTGCCATCCGTGGACTCCCGGCTTGGCTGCCTCACCATTTTCCTCATCTCAGCTGCCATTCCTGTCTCGGTGCTTCTCTGGATGGTGCTTTTCAACTTCTTGTGGCCTGACTCTGGCAGGAGAGAGTAAAAGCAACTCTAAGTTTTTTTTTTTTTTTTTCAGACAGTTACCCTGGATATTGACTCTGCAAGTACAATTGTTAATTATGCGTATAATTCAAATTTTACTCACAAAAATAATGTCGAAGAGAATACTCTGAGGAATTAATCTCTTTGCTACAGGATTCTCTGGCTAAGAAGGCAGCCGCAGAAGGCAGACCACCGCCCAGCTTCAGAGACCACCTGACTCCCAATGAGCCAAAGTGCACCCCTGCACTATGGCTGCTCAAGTTGTCAGCTTCAGTGAAAAACTGGATTTTGCACTGTACTGTTCTGTGGAAGCTAACAGATTCTTCTAATCTGGAAGGTTCCAACTGATTGGAGACAGATCTGAATGACTGGGAATGTCCTCTACAGACGAGGCACTTGGAACCCAGCATGGAAAATGCCACTGTTTTGGTGCAGCCAGCTATCCACAATCCTCATAAAAGGGGGGAAAAAAGCAGCATTTTATTCAATGTTTTCTGTAACACTTTACATACAGGATCTCATCTGAGATGGCACAGAGGTTACCCATATAGGGCTCATTACTGGTGATGTTTCCAGTTGTTAGAGGTGCTTTCACAGAATACATTTTTGGAGGTTGAACTGCCAGTGAAAGGGTAGGAATCTGTTTGATCTTATTGTTTATAACTTGCCCTCTGCAAAGCACTGTGTGCTCCTACCAACCGACACATGGATGCATCTCTTTTCCCACCTACGGCTCTCGACTCTCTATCTGTGCTCCTGCTTTCTGTCTCACCCACTGGACTCAAGGCAGGGACTTCCCCTATGGCCATGATGGCTGCCATTAGCTTAGCTTGGGTGTTTACGTGTGTCCTGTGGCTCCTTCTTAGACATTGCTCCTGTATGAAGTCACCACGTAAAGCAACATCTCATCCCTGCATGCCTATCAGCACCACACCACCTGAGGGCAAGGGGCAAGCCCCCACGGCACGTTACCCAAGTGAGCCAGCTAGAATCCTGAGAAATGTTTACTCCAGGCATCCCGAGGCAATGAACGAGGGCAGAACACCAAATTCTACCGAAAATAATGAGGTTCATAGCTATAATAATGAAAGCAAACTTTTACATGTAAATGGAGGGGAGGATGCTGGGAACTAGAGAGAAATGGTTAAGAGGATCAGCCACAAGGATCTTTTCATTAAGGTATTCATTTATCCACTCAGTCAGCATTCCTTCCATCCATTCACCCTTCCTTTTATTCATGCACCCATACTTTCATCCATTAATTTATCCATTCATTCCTCCATCTATCCTTCCTTTCTCCATCCATCCATCCATCCGTCCTTCCTTCCCTCCATCCTTCCATGCATGCGCCCATCATCCCTAGCCCCATCCACACATCTATGCTTCCCTCCATTATTCTATCCATCCATCCTTCCCTCCCTCCAACCATCTTTCCTTCATCCTTCCCTCCATCCATTCTTCCTTCCCTCCCTCTTTCCATCCCTTCCTCCACCCAACAAATATTTACTAAACACCAACCAGGTGTCCCACACTGTTCTAGGTTCTGGGTAAACACTGCCAAATGACAAATTTCCTGTCATCATGGAGCTTACATACATGTATGTATTACACAAGAAAGGCAATTAACAAGTCAACAAATATGTAACAGGTCTGGTAATAACTGCTATGCATAAAAACAGGCAAGCGAAGGGGATGGAGATTGACGGAGCTGAGCAGCGGCTTTATAAAAAAGGGGTCAGGGTCTCATCAAACATCGGTCTGGAGGATGTGAGGGGACCAGACGGTGGCTCCCAAAGCTGGGTTGCTCCTGGTGGCTGTGATGGGGAGGCTGTGAGTGATGGCGGTCTGGTCATCAGCCCCCAGTCCACAGGTTTCCTCTGTGACGTTTCCAGTACTGATGTTGACTCCAGCCAGGAGGCTCTGTGCGCCTGGCTGTCCAGATGACGGAGGTACTACCAGAGCCTGGCTTCTCCCGCCTCTCCTAACACCTACTACAGGTGCTTGTAGCGATATATGTGTTTGATGAATGAAAAGAAAACATTTAAAAGCTAAGAGTTCTTTATCAATTTGTATTTTTCAAGTTTTTCTCAAAGAGGGGTATATCCTGAAATCCTTACGGCAGTATTAAATCTTCACAGCTTCCAAAATAAATCTAAGTGCTACACACTTTGCAAAAACATCATGTAAGAGGTCGGTTATTGAACTTTCTTTTATACTTATTTTATTTTGTGCATTTGGGTAATATGTTTTTTATTTTAGAGGTTTTTTTTCAAGCCTATTAAAGATGGCAATCATGGACCGATATCTTGTCTTACTCATGTTAAGAAATACTCAACAGAGTTTTAATGCACTCACTATACAACTGTATAAAGGCCCAGGTAACAGCTGGATAAGCAATTCTAGCTCTGAATCTTTCTGATTTACATTCAAAGGGCTCTCATATTATCTGGAATGTAAAGGGAAGGCTCAGAGTTTTATAGATGTGGAAACTGTACACAAGAGAAGTACAATTCATGCAACAAGTAACTGTCCAGCATTTGAACTGGTCTTCACCTTTTCTGCAGGCTGGTGATACAGCAGTGAATGCAACCAACCTCTGCCCGTTGGAGCTTACATTCTAGTGGGAACGATGGCTTCTTCAGTATCCCCCTCATTAGCCTGGAAGCTAGATGAGAAACCTGATTTTCTGAACCTCAGTCTTGTGATCATTCCATTATACCACAGTTTAGGGAAACACAGAGTCTGATCTGATTGACTTTACAAACAAAGCAAAAGTTTAGCTACAGATATTGTCATGTATGCATTTTCATATGGGCTCACAAATTCATTTGAAAACATTGAAGAATCACACATATTCTATACAAAGGTATATAATTATCTGTATTCATCCCTCTGAGCCATGACTGGAGTCAGAAATGGCAACCCATTCCAGTATTCTTGCCTGGAAAATCCCATGGACAGAGGACCTCAAAGGGTTGCAGTCCATGGGGTCGCAAAATCAGACATGACTGAGCTACTGAGCATGCATGCTATAATTACAGTATAAATGTTACATATATGACATTTTTAATACCAATATAATGTATTAAACCACTAAATATTAAAAAATACTGTTATGCCTATTAAAGATACCATCAGTATTTAATAATTACTTGTATCCACTGAAGAATCATTAACCCAAAAAAGACATGAAGTCTACCGGCAAATGATGTCATGAGACCTTTGACCTGAAACCCTGTCCCAAGTACTATACAAAGAACAAAAGGATTAGGAAACTAGTATATTTTAATATTCTACATTCACAGACACGTAAAAGTTAGTAAAATCCAAAATATTGAGGGGCAATACTTTACTCATGCTTTGGAAAAATATACATGCTCTCATAGAATATTCCAAAATGTGTCCTACTTATATGAACTTTCACTTTTCCTATTTTGAAATGTTGCATTTAGAAACAACCTATGGATGTATTAGCTCATTCTGCAAATGCTTGTTAAACGTCAAAGGCCTATAATCTGGTAGTCTGATAGCATTCTAGGTGTTAAAGTCACACAGGTTAGAGGAGAGGACATCCAGTAAACAGCTAAAGCAAGTCAGGTAACATGATGATTCTGGACAAATATCATATATCGCTTATATGCAGAATGTGAAAAACGATACAAATGAACTTACTTACAAACAGACTCACAGACACAGAAGACAAATCTATGGTTGCCAAAGGGGAAAGGGCAGGGGGGAGAGAAATCAGGAGTGTGAGATTAATACACACAGTACTATATACTAATAAAACTAAAAATTAATAAGGATCTGTGGAACACTGCTCAATGTTAAGCGGCATGGAGAGGAGGGGAGTTTGGGGGAGAATGGATATATCTATCACCAAGTCCCTTGGCTGTTCACCTGAAATGATCACAACATTGTCAATCAGCTATATACCAACACAAAATAAAAAGCTAAAAAATAACCTGCTGTATAGTATTGGGAACTGAATTCAATATCTTGCTTATTGTGTTCAAAATATTGTATACTGTATCATATATCTTCTATATTGTATTCAATGCCTTGTAAGAACCTATTCTTTACCAAAGGGAAAGGAATCTGAAGAAGAATAGATAGATAGATAACTGAATCACTTTGCTATACACCTGAGATTAATACAACATTGTAAATCAACCGTATTTCAACTTAAAAGTAAATAAAGATAATATAAATGGAAAAATAATGACTTTAGATTTTGAATCAGTTCAGTTGCTCAGTCGTGTCTGACTCTTTGCAAGCCCATTGACTGCACCATGCCAGGCTTCCCTGTCCATCTCCACTTCCTGGAGCTTGCTCAAACTTATGTCCATCAAGTCAGTGATGCCATTCAACCATCTCATCTTCTGTCATCCCCTTCTCCTCCTGACTTCAATCTTTCCCAGCATCAGGGTCTTTTCCAGTGAGTCAGTTCTTTGCATCAGGTGGCCAAGTCTTGGAGTTTCAGCTTCAGCATAAGTTCTTCCAAAGAATACTCAGGACTGATTTCCTTTAGGATGGACTGGTTGGATCTCCTTGCCGTCCAAGGGACTCTCAAGAGTCATCTTCAACACTACAGTTCAAAACCATCAGTTCTTTGGTGCTCAGTTTTCTTTTCTTTTCTTTTTTTTATGATGGTGATCCGATAAAATTTTTTATTTAGAAAAAGAGGCAGCAAGATGGATTTAGCCTGTGTGCTACAGATTGCGCCATGAACCTGACAAAGCCATATTCTGTGAAGTAGGTCAAAAGTAGTATTAGGCTCTCACATCCATACATGACCACTGGGAAAACCATAGCTTTGACTAGATGGACCTCTGTTGGCAAAGTTATGTCAGTTCTTTTTAATATACTGTCTAAGTTTATCAAAGCTTTTGTTCCAAGGAACAAGCATCTTTTAACTTCACGGCTGCAGTTGCCATCTGCAGTGATTTTGGAGCCCAAGAAAATAAAGTCTGTCACTGTTTCCATTGTTTTCCCATCTATTTGCCATGAAGTGATGGGACCGGATGCGATGATCTTAGTTTTTTGAATGTTGATTTTTAAGCCAGATTTTTCACTCTCCTCTTTCACTTTCATCAAGAGACTCATTAGTTCCTCTTTTCTTCTGCCATAAGGGTGCATATCTGAGGTTATTATATTTCTCGTGGCAATCTTAATTCCAGCTTGTGCTTCATCCAGCCTGGTATTTCGCATGATGTATACCGCGTATAGTTAAATAAGCAGGGTGACAATATACAGCCTTGACGTACTCCTTTCCCGATTTGGAACCTGTCTGTTGTTTCATGTCCGGTTCTAACTGCTGCTTCTTGATCAGCATACAGATTTCTCAGGAGGCAGTTAAGGTGGTCTGGTATTCCCATCTCTTTAAGAAATTTCCACGGTTTGTTGTGATCCACACAGTCAAAGGCTTTGGTGTAGTCAATAAAGCAGATGTTTTTCTTGAACTCCCCTGCTTTTTCTGTGATCCAACTGATGTTGCCAATTTGATCTCTGGTTCCTCTGCATTTTCTAAACCCAGCCTGAACCTCTGCAAGTTCATGGTTCATGTACTGTTGAAGCCTGGCTTGGAGAATTTTGAGCATTACTTTGCTAGTGTGTGAGATGACTGCAATTGTGCAGTAGTTTGAATATTCTTTGGCATTGCCTTTCTTTGGGACTGGAATGAAAACTGACTTTTTCCAGTCCCATGTCCACTGCTAAGTTTTCCAACTTTGCTGGCATATTGAGTGCATCATTTTCACAGCACCATCTCTTAGGATTTGAAATAGCTCAACTGGAATTCCATCTGAATATCATCTGGATACTGGATAGCACCACAGCAAATGAAGAAGAGCCTGTTTGTATTGAGAGAGTTCCTTTTGACCAGTTGGGCAGGGCAGGTGACTTGTAGACAAGGAGGCTGCCATGCAAGGGTCTGGGGGAAGGCCAGTCGAGGCAGAGGAGCAAGTGGCAGACCCCAAGGAGGGCCAGGCCTGCCCTGGTGGGTCTGAGACTACACACAAGGAGAGGAGGAGCCGGAGAGGCTCAGGCTCTGCTGGGAGCCTGCCTGGACTCTGTGCTCGAGTGTTGGGGAACCCAGGGCAGGGTCTCATTCTGATCTACCCTCTCACAGGGTCACCGAGCCACTGTGTGGGGCTGAACTCCTGGAGTAGAAGTGGAGGAGGCAGGGAAGCTCTCCTCCTTGAGGAGGGAAATGGAGGCCATGTTCGGAGAGCAGCAGGGCAGATCAGTGGGGGGAGGCTTTGAGCTTCTCTGGCAGTGTAGCTGACAGATGTCCTGCTCATCCATGTGCAAGTGGCTCAGAAAGACAGGAGGAATCAGGAACTTTCAGGTTTTCAGTTAGGACCACCAGCTGGAGGGGCTTCCCTGGTAGCTCAGTAATGAAGAATCTGCCTGCCAATACAGTGGATGCGGATTTGATCCCTGGGTCGGGAAGATCCCCTAGATAAGGAAGTGACAACCCACCCCAGTCTTCTTACCTGGGAAACCGCATGGATGGAGGAGCCTGGTGGACCGCAGTCCATGGGTCACAGAGATGCAGACACGACTGAGTGACTAGACAACAACAACTAGTTGGATGACAGTGTCACTTGCAGGGAGGCGAACTCGTGGGTGGTGGAAATTCTGGGTTCTCCAGTGGGTGACAGAGGAGCTCATGCAATAGCTGTGTGGAGAGTGAAGTAGGAAGGAGATGCAGGATCAGGCCCAGAGGGTCAGGTCACGTCCAGAGAGGCGGGAGGTGGGCAGACAGACAGGACACGCTGGCAGGCAGATGGGATGGAGATCTAGGGTACCCATTCGACCTCCAGGGAACAGAGAGTGATACACGGGGGAGTTGCGGTGGAGCCCAGGATGCTTTCACGTTTGAAGGTCTAGAAGAATATCAAGGCAGTTAGGGGGCCTCCATGGGAAGACCTTTTCAGGAGAAAAAGGGGTAAGGGCCATGGTGCTGAAATCAGAAGAATAAGGTGTCTCAGGAAGTAAGATAATTAGCTGTTGATTACTATTGAGAATTTTAGGAAGAAGCAGACCTGTAGAGCGGATGACAGGGCCGCCTCCATGGCAGCACTGATTTCGAGGGGAGCTGGGGACCATTCAGAAGAGGGAGCCAGAGATGAGGAGGCAGAGAGGCTCCAGCACCATTTCCAAAAGGTTTGCAGTGACTGAAAGAGTGTTTGGAGAGTCACACATGATGAGGGCAGGTTGTCCATTTCTAAAGATGTTAGAGATCTATGCAGATGGGAATCCATAGATGCGTAGGGTGAGGCCCAACAGTTTCAGGTGTAATATCATGGGTTGGAGAGGTAGAGAAAGATAAATAACGTCCAAAAAATCACCTTCCAATCAATGCAGCACCTAACCATCAAATGAAAAGTCAATCCCATCCAGCAACTGGAAATATCAGTAAAAGAATATAACTTAATGGATTAAACAATTTGAATTCAAAAGATAAGTATAATAATGTCTTTCTTATTAACTCATAGAAAGAACAGAGGAAGTGCTTCAGTTTGGTTATCTTGAAAGTAACAACTGAGCTCACTGATAAGATTCATTTTGTTTATATGTACAGCGACAAAATTCAGTTGTTTTGAAACAGAAAAGTTGTTGTTGTTAATGTGACCCGTTTTGTTTATTCATTCATTTATTAACTTATTCAAGGAAATTTTCCCTGAATGTTTCGGGCCAGTGCTGTGTATATACACTTGGAAAGGAAAGAGTCCCTGATTCCAGGCAGCTCACGGCCTTGGAGGAGGGATGGGCAAGTACTGATCCTGAGGGGTCAGTGCACCCCAGAGGATTTATTTTATATGCATTTAGCTGCAGCTTTTTATCTAATGTAATGCTCCTAACACGGAGAGAAGAAGGGCAAGAGAGAGAACGGTTTAGACAGTGAGGGGTTTGCTGCTTGCCCGGCCACTAAATGAGCAATAACCTGGCAGAACCGGGAAGTGAGAAATGCAAAACTTCTCTTCATTCACTTTTGTCAGTTCCTCAAGAGAATTCTGAGTCTATGTGTGTCTGTGTGTGCTAGGCACTCAGTCATGTCCAACTGTGTGACCCCATGGACTGTAGCCCACCAGGCCTCTCTGTCCATGGGATTCTCTAGGCAAGAATACTGGAGTGGGTTGCCATTTCCTTCCCCAGAGGATCTTCATGACTGACTCAGGGATCAAACCCGGGTCTTCTACATTGCAGGATTTTTTTTTTTACTGTCTGAGCCACTAGGAGGCCCTCTAGAGTTTATGATGACCTCTAATAAAATACATTGCCTAAATGCAAACCAATCACTTTATCTAGTGTGTAAACAGAGCAGCAGCAAAAGAGTCTAACTGATGGGACTGGACTCCCTGAGACACTACAGGCTGATACCCAAGGGATTCTCAAAGGCAATTTTAACGCTGTGCAGATGGTGAAAAGGCATTTGCATTTCATGCCAGGGGAACATCATATATAAAGGTCTCAAATGAGGAGGAACATGGTCTCCTGAAGTGGGTACATTTCTGAGTTGACTCAAGTTAACCTCAAGTTGACACTGTGAGTGCTGAGTGCAGAGAGGGAGTTCTCTACATGACCTCTGACCTGATGCTCTCCAGATGCATGGTTATGTACCACCTGGGTGGCTGCAGCTGCTGTTTACTACTGATGCCGTTCTTATGGGCATCAAATTCTTGGTCCCCCAGGGCCACACAAAACTGTGTGTACTCTGTCTTGTGCACAACACAACACAGATCTCTAGTGATCATTTTTTACAAGAAAAGACCCAGCAGTTCTCCTGTTGCTGTCAGACACTTCCAATGTTGTGGCAACCACACCATCGGAAAACATTTATTAGGCAGTCTGTTCCAACGGTGCCACAGTGAGTTTCTGGGTATTTTTAAACAAACAAAAATGTTCCTTTTGTGCTGGGCCAAGGTTCTTGAATATACCTCACCCCACTCCAGATAAGTACAACTTGTAAAAGTTTCATAAGTCTGAAGAACATTTTTAGAACACGGCATGAAAGTTCTTGCATTTTTATGGTTTCCCTCATTCATTCTCCATTTTAATCCTACAAGCCATAAAGTTTACAGTTTTCCCAGTTTCCAAAGAGGTTTATAATGAAAGATACACAATGGTCAAGAAGCTAAAAATAGAATCGTTAGGAATACTTTTTGTGAGATGGATGGAATAAGTGCCCTTAATAATATTTTCAGAATTCTTTCAGTCTTTCCCAGTGATGTAGTGATGCTTTTTTGTTTGTTTGTTTTAAACACGCAGGATCTTAGTTCCCTGAGCAGGGAGTGAACTCATGTCATCTGCACTGGGAGCTCAGAGTCCTAACCACTGAACTGCCAGGGAAAGACCCCGGCTATGCTTTCTTATTTCACTGCAGTAACCTGAAGGAGGTTATGGTGCTTCCTTTGCTGCTGTGTGCTCTGCAAACATGGCTTTAGAAGGTCTATACTGACTCCTGACATCTGCTTTTCAGCCTACCCATGACTGAAAGTGGCTCCCTGGTGAGAAGCTGGCATCCTGCTGACTGCCTGGAATGCCTGCAGTCAGACCATCTCGGCTCCCTCACACAGTGAGTTTTCCAGGAAAATGTTTCCTACTATGACCTCAGAGCTTCCCAGGTAGTGCAGTGTTAAAGATTTGTCTGCCAATGCAGGAGATGTGGGTTCAATCCCTGGGTCAGGAAGATCCCCTGGAGGAGGAAATGGATATCCACCCACTCCATTATTCTTGCCTGAGAAATCCTATGGACAGAGGAGCCCGGCAGGCTACAGTTCATGGAGTCCCCAAAGAGTCGGACACTATTTAAGCGACTAAACAACTCAACTGCTTCGTCTTGAAGAGATGGTGAAAATGTGAGCAAGTTCAAGATTCTCTTTTAAATAATCTGCAGATTAAACTTAATAATGCGGTCCCCAAATATTCAGGTAAAGAGGCTTAAGGTTACTGAAACACACCACCTGCCCCGCATCCTGTTTTGGCCAAAACCATCAGGGAGGAGGCAGCCGCATGCTGGACATCTGGCTTGAGTCCAGGTCTCTATGTTTCCAAAGTATGGCCTGGACTGAACAGGGTTCCCCCCATCACCCATCCACAGTTCACAGGTTGAAGTCCTAACCCCCAAAATCTTAGGATAAGACTATTGGGAGATGAGGCCTATACATGGTGATTAACTTAAAAGAAGCCCCCTAGGGAGACCTTAACCCATCTGACTGGTGTCCTCACAAGAAGAGGAGATGAGGATGCAGAGTGACCACGGCATGGAGAGGCAGTAAGACAGCATCCACCGCCAAGCCAAGGACAGATGCTTCAGAGGAACTACACCTGCCCATACCGTGATCGTGGACGCCCAGCCCCTAGAACTGTGAGGGGATAAACTGCTGTTCCAACACCCAGTCAGTGATATTTTGTCATGCAGACTGAGCAAACCCTTACATCTAGCGAGTGGATACTATATACGGTCATCTTCTTGTTTAATAAATGTGATGCATACAAGTTAAAGCACCTGGGGATCAATGATCACCTACATGTTCTGAGGATGAGATTAAGCCCCCAATCCTGGGATGGATTTATTTCAGCTTGACTTGATTAAAAAGTGCTCTAAAGTATGTCATGGAGATATCTAAAGTGTTTATTAACAACTCAATGTTCAGAAAATAAGGCCTCAGATATATCTGCAACCGGACAAGGGATTAACTTCCAAAGCATACAAACAGCCCAAATAGCTAAAAATAAAAAAAAAAAATCAGAAAACAGAAGGTCTAGCTAGAAACTTCTCCAAAGAAGACATACAGTTGGCCAAAAAGCACATGTAAATATGCTCAACATCACTAATTATTAGCCAAGTGCAAATGAAAACTACAATGAGGTGTCACCTCACATCAGTCAGGATGGCCATCATTTAAAAGTCCACAAGCAGTAAATGCCAGAGAGGGTGTGCAGAGAAGGGAACCTTTCTACACCGTTGATGGGAATGCAAGCGGGTGCAGCCACCGTGGAAAATAGAATGAAGGTGCTTTAAAAACTAAAAACAGAGCCATCACATGATCCAGCGATTCCACTCTTGGGCATACATCCGGAGAAAGCCATACTTTGAAAAGATATATGCCTCCTAAGTTCATTGCAGCACTATTTACGATAGCCAAGACATGGAAACAACGTAAATGTCCATCAACAGATGAATGGATAAAGAAGCTGTGGTATATATACATACTTGGATGTGTTCTAAGTTGCTTCATTTGTGTCTGACTCTTTGTGACCCTATGGACTAGCCTTCAGGGCTCCTGTGTCCCTGGGATTCTCCAGGCAAGAATACTGGAGTGGGTTGCCATTACCTCCTCCAGGAGATCTTCCCCACCCAGAGATGGAACCTGAGTTTCCTTACCCACTGAGCAGCGGGGAGCCCATGATATATATACAAGGGATATATATACTCAGCCATAAAAAAGAATGAAATAATGCTATTTTTTTTTGCAGCAACATGGACGAATCTAGAGATTATCATACTAAATGAAGTATGTCAGACAGAGACAAATATTTTATGATATCACTTATATATGGAATCTAAAAAAATGATACAAATGAAGTTATATACAAAACAGCAACAGACTCACAGACACAGACAACAAACTTACGGTTATCAAGGGGGAAAGTTGGGGAGGGATAAATTAGGAGGATGAGATTAACATATAAACACTACTATATCCTTGGGTTGGGAAGATCCCCTGGAGAAGGAAATGGCAATCCATTGCAGGATTCTTGCCTGGAAAATCCCATGGACAGAGAAGCCTGGTGGAGTACAGTCTATCAGGATGCAAACAGTCAGACATGACTTAGCGACTAAACAGTAGCAAAAAATAGCGTATATAAAAACAGATGAACAACAAGGACCTATTGCACAGAACAGGGAATTCTATTCTAATATTCTGTAATAATCTAAATTGGAAACGAATCTGAAAAAGAAAAGGTGTATGTATATGTATAACTGAATCAGTTTGCAGTACACCCGAAACTAACACAATATTATAAATCAAGTAGACTCCAATATAAAATAAAATTATTTTTAAAGTTAACAAATATGCTAAATATACTTCTCGCCAAAAATAAATAAGTAAATAAATAAACAAAAAACCCACTCAGTGTTCAGAAAATAAGGCCTCAGATTTATTTTCCCAGGAGTAAAACATAGCACATTTATGTCCCATATATTTTTTTAAACTCTTCTTTGTTCTAAATTAACACCTTAATTGAAACTGTATTTCACTTACTGAGTGTAAACTTAGAATATCTCCTTAACTATATGACATTCTGACTGTAAAAATAAAACAATACTTCAGGCTGAAACCTACAAGAAAACGTTTCATTGCACATTTTAGTTTTTTTCTTTTTTTTTTTTAAATGTTTAAACCAAGTTATTACCATTTAGATGGGACCCCCAGACCATCTTACCTGTCTCCTGAGAAACCTGCATGTGGGTCAGGAAGCAACAGTTGGAACCCTGAATGGAATAACTGATTGGTTCAAGATTGAGAAAGGAGTAAGACAGGGCTGTCTGCTGCACCCTGTTTGTTTAATCAGTACACTGAGCACATCATGAGAAATGTGGGGCTGGATGAGTTACAAGCTGGAATCAAGATAGGTGGGAGAAACATCAACCCCAGGTGTGCAGATGGTACCACTCTAATGGCAGAAAGTGAAGATGAACTAAAGAGCCTTTTGATAAGGGTGAAAGAGGAAAGTGAAAGAGCTGGCTTAAAAACTCAATATTAAAAAAGCTAAGATCATGGCATCTGGCCCTATTAAACTGAAAGTGAAAGTGAAGTTGCTCAGTCATGTCTGACTCTTTGCGACCCCATTGACTGCAGCCTACCAGGATCCCCCACCCATGGGATTTTCCAGGCAAGAGTATTGGAGTGGGTTGCCATTTCCTTCTCCAGGGGATCTTCCTGACCCAGGGATCAAACCCAGGTCTGGCCCCATTACCTCATGGCAAATAGAAGGGGAAAAAATGGAAGTAGTAACTGATTTCCTCTTTGGGGGATCTAAAATCACTGCGGATGGTGACTGCAGCCATGGAATCATAAGGCGTTTGCTTCTTGGCAGGAAAGCAATGACAAATCTATACAGTGTTGAAAAGCAGAGACAATACTCTGCCAAAAAAGGTCCATATAGTCAAGGCTGTGGTCTTCCCAGTGGTCATGTAAGGTTGTAAGAGCTATACCATAAAGAAGGCAGAGCAGCAAAGAATTGAATCCTTTGAACTGTGGTGCTGGAGAAGACTCCTGAGAGTCCCTTGGACCGAAAGGAGATTAAGGCAGTCAATCTTGAGGGAAATCAACCCTGAATACTCATTGGAAGGACTGATGCTGAAGCTGAAACTCCAGTGACTGATTTTGGTCATCTGATATGAAAAGCTGACTCATTAGAAAAGTCCTTTATGCTGGGAAAGATTGAGGGGCAGAAGAAGTGGGTGTCAAAGGATGAGATGGCTGGATGGCATCACTGATGCAATGGACATGAACTTGGGCAAACTTTGGGAGATGGTGAGGGACAGAGAGACCTGGCGTGCTGCAGTCCATGGGGTCACAGAGTCGGGACACAACCGGGCAACTGAACAACAATGATTACTATTTAGGGAATCTTTCGTTTTTTCCAATTTGAAAAGGCAGCCTAATACACTCAGTGTTGGCTGGATACAAAATGGTTTGAGGGCCTTCCATGGGATCAGAGCCTGTGGATTCAGGTCCCAGCTCCACCTGTGTTAGTTCTGGGTCTGCAAGTGGCTCAGTGTCTCTCTTTGCCTCACTTTCCTTGTCTATGAAATGGGAGCTTGTCTCAAGCAGGAATGAAAAGATCATGGTTCTGAACGTACCTCCTGCTACACTGTGAGATCTCAAAGGGTTTTGCATAGATTGGGTCTCCAAGTAGAATAACACTAATTCCCCATGCTCAACTCAAAGCACATCTTTCTGTATCTTTCACATATTTAGCTCAAAATGCTCTTCGGAATCAAGTGTAAGTGGCAACAGATCCCAGAGACTTTTCATGCCCTGAGTATCCATCCTTATCCTTTTCTCTAGTGACAGAACGTCCCTCATCCTTCCAGCTAAGGGCTGACCACATTGCCCTTCTCATCTCCACTGTGAATGGCACAGGGATGTGATAGTGGGTGCTGCAGCAGCCACTTTGGGCCCCAGGATGCAAGCATGTGTTGAAGCTGGCAGAGCCTGGGTCCCTGATGTGTTGCAGTTGTTATGCCAGCCCCAGATGAGATGGTCTGCCTGCACTACTATGTGAGGGTCTTGATTAAGCCACTCTATCTGTGAGTGTCTTGTTACAGTAGCTTAATCTGTACCATGGTACATAGGATTATAAATAAAATCTAGTGTGGATTTAAAAAATATAATAGTATTTTTGTGAAGAGTACACTCAATTCTCTGACTTTAGATCTGAGAATTGAGTTACTGAATTGATTGGCAATACTTTCCTATTTAGAAAATAGAAGGCTCCTCTTCTAACAGCAGAGTTAGAAATTTTTCTTCTCTGTATTGTCTCAGAGAAAATGGGGTTAGAAGGGGAGACTCTAGCAATAACTGATTCAATACATAGAGGGGTCCTTTCTAAGTTATAAGTCCTCGGTTTCTGTTAGGTGACATCAGGTATGTGGATCTCTTCCTGTTTAAGATCAGCCCTGGGATTTCTTTGGAAGGGATGATGCTAAAGCTGAAACTCCAGTACTTTGGCGGCCTCATGTGAAGAGTTGACTCATTGGAAAAGACTCTGACGCTGGGAGGGATTGGCAAGAGTTGACTCACTGGAAAAGACTCTGATGCTGGGAGGGATTGGGGGCAGGAGGAGAAGGGGACGACAGAGGATGAGATGGCTGGATGGCATCACGGACTTGATGGACATGAGTCTGAGTGAACTCTGGGAGTTGGTGATGGACAGGGAAGCCTGGTGTGCTGATTCATAGGGTCTCAAAGAGTTGGACACGACTGAGCGACTGAACTGAACTGAACTGAACGTGCACATACGAAGTTCCTCATTACTGTGTAGCAATGACCTGCTGCGCTGGTCATTATGGGAAGAAAACAGTTTGAGATCACAAATTACATGAGTACATTTCTTTCCAGATTCTATAAAACAAAGTGGGTTCTCTGCTTCTTACTACATCCCTTTAAACCAACTGGATGGGTTTTCATCAAACTCAGGATAGTCTGATTTGAAATATGAGCTATGTAGCACAAGTGGAGTTCTTTTTAGGGATTTCAGAGACCAGCAGGGTGACTTTAAAGAGATGGGCAGGATTTCTTGACAGAGTCTGAGTCAGGGGTACACTGATCTGGGAAAGACTTGTACTGTGTAACCAGTCACCCATGATCAAAAGGGACCTACATTGAAACTCAAGGTCACAGCATCAGGCACCCAAAATAGTGAGTGATGGGGACAATTACACAGTCTCCTCTTTGGGGAGCCAGTCTAGCTTGAACTGGCCCCTGAGCAGGAATTAACCGTATTCAGGCTTATGACCTCCCCAATCTACACTGGAGAGTCAAGCAGCACGTGTGACTGTGCATCTCTGTACAGCGGGAGAGCGCTATCATCACAGAATGACCCACAAGGTAATTACTGAAAGGGTGGGATAAACACTGTCCAGAGAAACAGGACGGAATGAAATGGGCCCGACCAACTTTTAAAGGCCAAGTTCACATGAAGAGGACTCTGAGATTCCCTCCTGTCTCTTTGCTTAGGCACATTAATCACACTGGCATTACCCATCATTACCGAACAGATGGGATGTATATAAAGAGTCTGTACGTAAAACAAAATTTGACAAAGATCACACTACAAAATGAGTTAATCCATACAGTTAATAAGAATGTATGATACTCCAGAGATCTCTGGATCATCTCTGGATGGAAGATCATCTCTGGAGGACCATTAAATCCTCTCCTGCATTCCGGGGCCTGGCTCAGTCCCTCCTGTGGCCACACTCTAGTACAGAGGATGGAGCCTCTTCCTCCCCAGGGACCAGGAGGGCATCCAGAGCTTCTACACGAAGCCTCCAAGATCCTTGGAGCCTAGAATTCCCCATCCAGAGGCCCCAACCCCACATCCAGGGCCAGCCCGTATGTATGTCTTTTTCTCTCCTAACAGTGAACAGCACCACCAACGTGCATACCCCAAAGTCCAGGTGGGAGCAGGCAGGGCCCCTTGAGGTGCTTTGCAGAGCCAGCAGCTGGGAACGGAAGGTGGGGGTGGTGGGTCCCAGCAGAAGGTGGGGGTGTGTCACAGTCAAGCACAGAGCTCCCAGCAGTCATAATTCTAAGTTGAAACTTGACCTCTTCAGTGATGGCAAACGTTTTTTGTCAAGGTAGGAAACTAAAACCTTTTATTTATCATTTAGCATTTTTTAGCTTGGTTTGTAACGGTTAAGTACCATCAGGTATGTGGGCTTCTGTTTTTTTGAACAGGCCCAAGTCTAGCATTTCTCACGGATGAAACTATCTCATATTTTATAATATAAGGAAAACCCTATTTTGATCCACTTAAAGGATTATCATTAGAAAAAATATCTACTGGGTATTTTTTTTTTTGTTTTTGAGCTTTGATCAGACTTTGGAAAACTTACGATCAATTCTGATGATAAACACCTAGGGAAGGACAGTGTGGCCACAGCATCTTGCTCTCTTTCAAGGTTTTACTAAACTTTCCATCAATTCAGGAAACTTGGAGATCAAGAAAGAAGGTGACAGGCAGTCACTACAGTCAGTGATCATGAGTGTGTGTCTCTCTGACGGCTAGCTGCTCTGTCCCTCTGGCTGGTGGTCTCCATAATGTTGAGATCCTGGGGCCACAAAACCTACAGATCCAGAAAGAACACTCCACATGGAAACTCACAGCACAACAGCAGGGCAGCAGAGCCTGCACTTTGCAGAATAAAACAGGATGTGCCAGCACCGACTGTAATGTCTGATTTATAATCCTCAAGTAATTGGATGTTACTCTACAGATTTTTAATAGTATGCCAAAGCGTTATTTGCTAAGATCTGATTAAGCAAAGAATTCAAAGAAAACTGGGCTACTGGGATCAATATTTTCGAAGCTACAAAATTGTCATCTTTAAGCCCAAACTTTTTAAGAGAACGTTAACTCAGAGGTGTCAGCAGCCATCTCGTTTCTTTTGCATTTATAAAATTACAATGTAAGAAATACAGGTGGTCCAAAAGACATCTTTACTACTGGTAGCTTTTAAAAATAATCCAGTTTCCATTTTATTAATAAGGACATTGAGAACTTCATTAGTCCATGGGGTATTTTCAATGCAGTGGCAAAGTGAAAAATTAACTGGCAAAATTCCAGGGGATCAGTAGCCAGGAAATATTGTAGGGATCTCATACAAGTGGCAACTTAGTTACAAAACTATCCATCCTTATTACCCTATCCTATGCAAGCCTTACCTGACTACCCCATAGACCTGCACCCAAACATAGAAATTTTATGTGTCACTACACGGGAAGCAAAATCTACCATGAGAGAATATGAGCTGCTTGAGGTAGCTGTAATCTTCTGCAATACTATTATCTGGAAATGTTTCAGTCTGTTATATCATAAAGTGAAAAAAGTGTTAGCTGTTCAGCTGCGTTAGACTCTTTGTGATCTCATGGACAGTAGCTCGCCAGGCTCCTCTGTCCAAGGGATTCTCTAGGCAAGAACACTGGAGTGGGCTGCCATTCCCTTCTCCAAGGGATCTTTCCAACCCAGGGATCAAACCCAGGTCTTCCTCATTACAGGCAGATTCTTTACCATCAGAGCTAAGGACCCTCTTATGTCATAACTGGAGGATTATTTAGATTTCTGTTTACTCACCGTATCATTAGCTTAAATTCTAACACCTATTTTAGAGGATGGGGACAAAAAATTTTTTTAAAGTAGTTATATCTATTTACTGAATGATCATAAAGGTAATTTATGTTTTAAGAGGTAAAATATACCAATATTACAAATAGGCATAGAAGGAGTTAAGTTAGTTGATTGAAGAGAAAAATCTTCAGATTCCAAGTGGAAAGAGAAGGGTGAATTATTCAGCAGGAACAGGCAGAGGGAGGCCGAGGAAGAGAAAGCAACTTTCCTGGGGCAAAAAAAAAAAAAAAAAAAAAAAGACCACAAGAGTGAGGGTGGCTGTCTTCACAGTGGATTCTGAGCAGCTGGTCCTTGTAAAGGAAACCATTCCGGCTGTCAGGGAGATCAAACTGAGCCTTGGAGAACGAGCCAAACGGGCAGCAAATGGGCAAGTTAAGTAAACAGTGGTAATTGGAGGCCTGGCCACACAGGTCTTGGGAGTAATTTGGGGTTTGGCTGTGCCCAGTGATGAGAGTCTATGAGTGATAGGAACGCTACATGCACACAAACAGGTCCACATATGTCACTGGGAACCTGCTGGCTGCTCTCCACCGACTGCGGTTAGAATGTATTAAATACTGTAGGACATCATTTATACGTGGACTCTAAAATACAACACAAGTGGACTTCTCTACAAAACAGAAACAGGCTCACAGACATAGTGAACAGACTTGCGGTTGCTATGGGGGGATTGGGGAGAGGAGGGTGGACTGGTAGCTTGGGATTAGCAGATGCAAACTATTACACATAGGATGAATAAACAACAAAGTCTTACTATATCGCACAGGGAACTATATTCAATATCCTGGGATAAACCATAACTGAAAAGAATATGAAAAATAATATATGTATATATATACACACACACATATATACACACAACTGAGTCACTTGGCTATACAGTAGAAATTAACACAACACTGTAAATACAAAACATAAGTGTTAAATAAAACATAAAGTTTCACATCCAAAGAGCAAAAGAAACCCTTAGGAAATTAAAAAGCAAACAAATAAGGATTTGAGGTCTTTCACGTTCACCCTTCTGCCTGCCTTCTGACTTCCCTGGTGGCTCAGATGGTAAAGCGTCTGCCTGCAATACAGGAGACCCAGGTTCGATCCCTGAGTTGGGAAGCTCTTCTGGAGAAGGAAATGGCAACCCACTCCAGTATTCCTGCCTGGAGAAACCCAGGGACGGAGGAGCCTGGTGGGCTACAGTCCATGGGGTCACAAAGAGTCTGACACGACTGAGCGACTTCATTTCACTTCACTTCACCTTCCATCTTTAGAAAATCAGATGAAAAGAATTTGCAATATATAAGAAGAGCCTAAAATGTGTACTGGTGAAGGGAAACTCTGATGACCAAGTCTCACCAATCCACAGCACAGCATCATATGTATCTTAGGGCATCTAAGGAATTAACGGAATTGGGTCAAGCACAGTATTTAAAGATTCTGTTGCCAAAAAGTAAATGTTCCTGAGCAGATACTTAAGCATTAACAGAATGAAAATGTGAACCAAATGAGGGATAGGAGTTATGCACGTTAGCGAAGTCAGCCACTCTGCCTCTCATTTTCCAGGTATTGGTTATTATTCTCAAGGCACTGTCCTAACTTGACTGTACAAAAGAATGACAGTCCTGAGAGTCTGAGTGAGAGAAGCATTAGGTGTTAATGACACAAAAACGTTCTGGCTTTGGCTCAGTCGCAGGCTACAGATTGAATGGGTCTCCCATCCCCGCAGTTAATATATTGAAACCTGCATGGTGGTGGTACTCAGAGCCAGGGCTTTGGGCAGGTGATTAGGTCATGAGGGTGAAGCCCTCATGAATAAGGTTAGTGCCCTTATAACAGAGACCCCAAAATGCATGCCTGCTCCTTCTACCGTGTGGGGTTACAGAAAAAGATGGCCATCTGTGAACCAGGAAGTGAACAATGCTGGTGCCCTGACCCTGGGCTTCCAGCCTCCAGAAGCAAGTTTCCGTCATTTACAATCCACCCAGTTTACGGCATTTTTGTCACAGCAGCCCCGGTTGACTGAGACATTACACCCTGTCAGGTGGAGACAGACAAGACCAAGATTGCAGAGCTAGTAACTCTTTTCCCGGAGGGAAGACAACTGGACACAGTTGAGAACCAACCTGACATTTTCCTCACGAGACCAGAAGTAAATTTACAGTACTAAATACTTTTCTTACTATACCTTGAGGCTTCTGTGATATGAAAGCAGCAAGATAATTTCATACTGGCAATAATTGTTTTCTGTTCAAACGAGGATTAAAAGAATACAAAAATTAAACACAGAGCTGAAATCCCAAAATGAATACAATTAGGTGGATTCACCTGGTGCATTTCAGGATAGAATAGATCTGAAATTTAGCACCGGCACTTTAAAAATGAGTAATCTCATCCAAATTCTTTATTTAAAGGGTCAGGACATAAATCCTTAGCTAGTGGCCACATGGCTTCTAAAGCCACAGTGAAGATCAGCGCCTCAAACTTTCTGCTCCAAACTCTGTCTGGCCTCTATTGTAGATGAACTTTTAATTCCCATTTTGTAAATAAAAGAAGATGACAAAGAATCTGATCATGCAAGCAGTGAGGCCCTGAGTGGATTGTTTGTTTCAGGAAGAACAGACATCGTCACACTCCATTTATTCACACTTGAACAGACCAAGTCCAACCTCCAGAGATTCGAGCATCTCTGCTACAATAAATGTTACCTAACAGTTGGTGCCACCTGGGGGCAGCCCTGTATGGTGTTCTTTAACGAACAAGGACCCGCATCACTGTGCATTAGATATGGTCTAGGGACACGGCTCTTAGTTCTGCAGTTTTCTTAAGCCAGGAAGATTTTGTCTGCAAATTTAAGTCTGAAATTCTACAGTAAAAGGCTCTTGATAATGCTTCTTGAAATTACCCCTAACGTAGAGCAAAAGGAGAGAAATACTGTATGTCCCTGGTACCTAAATTTTTGAAAAGTTGATTTCAGCTGAATTTCTCTGCAAACAAGTTCACATTTTATGAAAGATGCTAAGCAGTCAAGTTCTAAATCAATTTGAGGAAAGAAAAACATTTTTATAGATTTTACAGATCAAGGAAACATCTACTTTTTGCTTCCCTGGTGGCTCAGATGGTAAAGAAACTGCCTGCAATGCGGACGACCCGGCTTCTATCCCTGGGTCAGGAAGATCCCCTGGAGAAGGGAATGGCAACCCACTCCAGTACTCTTGCCTGGAGAATTCCATGGACAGAGGAGCCTGGCAGGCTACAGTCCATGGGGTCACAAAGAGTCAGACATGATTGAGCAACTAACACAGACTTTTTGCTAAGTTAAAGACAATAAAAACAAACAAAGTAAAACATAGAACTCTGGAAGGCAGGGGTGAAAATAATCATATTAGGAATACATTAAACAATTCTGATGAGAAAAGTTAAACACCATGGCAGTACAGACCAGTACTTTCAATTTTAGAATGAGACACTTTTCTTTAACCTTTATATTTTCCTCTCAAAGGCACTGCAAGACAGTGCTGATACGGAAAGTCACTTTTCTTGTTTTCTTGCAACCCAATGCATCATAATCATGTTCACATAGAATTCCACTATTTGTAAAATACTTTCAATTAGTTGAGGAAGGAACCGCATTTTGTCTTATTAATAATAGCATTTGTAACCAAACACTAGGAGAGCATATGACTGGGAAAAACAGGTAAAATGTCACTTAAACAAAATATGTAAGAACGGACTCGTAACAGACCCTCAGATCACACACACATTCACACACAGATCAACACATACACACACATACACAGGACGAGCAGCTTTCATTGTTATAAGCCCTTTACACGCTTTATATTAAATTAACAAATACAGTTTAAAAATCAACGAGCTTTTCACATCAGGAAAAATATCCTCGTTAAAGAAGGAACATTTTCCTTTGCATCTGTTTGTCTTTACTTTTCAAGAAGACAGATCTCTCCCAGGTTTCCTCCCTTCCAACTCCATCCTCCACTTCGTCCATATGAGGACCGTGGTAAACACCTCCCCCACCTCCTGCAATGATCCTGCCATTCACGTCCCCTCCTCCTCTTCTCTACCTTATTCTCCTAAACTTTACTCTTCAACCCCCAGAAACTTTTCCCTCCAAGGTGGTGGATTCAAAATTGCAGGGAGCTGATCATCAAAATTGCCGGGAGCTGATCATCAAAATTGCCAGGAGCTGACCATCAAAATTGCCGGGAGCTGACCATCAAAATTGCAGGGAGCTGACCACCAGCTGGTGGGGGAGAAAATCATGCAAGCAGCTCTACCTGAGCAGGATGGTGGTGTGGCTGTTTTATCACTCAGTCGTGCCAGACTCTTTGTGACTTCACGGACTGTAGCCCTCAAGGGCCCCCTGTCCACGGGATTTCCCAGGAGAAATATACGGGAGTGGGTTGCCATTTCCTTCTCCAGGGGAAATCTTCCTGACCCAGGGATTGAACCTGCGTCTCCTGCATTGGCAGGCAGATTTTCTTTTTTTTTTTTAAACCACTGAGCCACCAGGGAAGTCCCATTCAGCAGGATACCAAGTGCAAATATGCCCAAGAGATAGGACAAAGGACAGAGTTAACATGCCTGCCACAGTGAGTTAATGAACTTCTCTCAGAGGAGGAGACATCTGAGCTGTATATTGAAGGTTAAAGAAAATGCTGAACAGATGCGCAAGAGACAAGGCATGCAAGACTGGGCTGAAGCTCCCCCCAAATCTCTCCACTAAGTAAGCAGAATGGCTGTACCTCTAACTCTTCATTGTCTGGAATATGTATCTGATTCTTTATGTCTGTCATATCTGCAGTCTGGGGTGTTTTACCTTACTTAATTGTATGCTTAAAGCTCACAATTAAAAACAAAACAAAACCCACTGGCTTTCTCTCAGTGCAGATTCTGTTTGGCTCCCTGGCAGCAAGATCCCTCAATATAGTATAGGAGGAGACCAGGGGCCCACAGTGTCCCCCTGCCCCACTGGAAATCTTGTGAAATGAGTGAGAAAGCATAGCAGAGATGGACAGCCAAAGTCATATGATGCTATAGCATTCCTCTTAGCACTTAATCTAAACTCAATCTAAATTTAATCTTTTCTTTCCATCTTTTAGTCAACTCTTCTTTCTTCTGCCCCTTAAAAATGGTTTCTCCTAAGAATTCATCTTTGATGTAGAAGTTTATAGCCTTGTATGAAGTTTATAGCCTCCCAAACTCCTGACTGACATCCACATATCACCTCTAGTGGGTAACTCCTATCACAGTAGCTCAAATATCAGTGCTCTGCTGTGCTGTGCTGGCCGCTGAAGTTGTGTTTGACTCTGTGCGACCCTATGGACTGTAGCCCACCAGACTCCTCCTGCCATGGGATTCTCCAGGCAAGGACACTGCACTGGTTTGTCATGTCCTCTTCCAGGGGATCTTTCTGACCCAGGGATTGAACTAAGGTCTCCTGCATTGCAGGTGGGTTCCTTCTCATCTGAGCCACCAGGGAAGCCCTCCAGTCTCAGCACCTTTCCTGAATTTCAATTCTGAATTTCTGATGTATTTCTTCCATTGTCACCTAAGAAATCGAACCAGCCCTTTGGAGTTCATAACAAGTTGGAGGATTCTGATGGTTTTATTCCGTGTCTCCTTGGCTGGGCTACAGTACTGGTCATTCAATCAAACACACGTCTAGGTATACCTTGTAGGTGTGATTAGAGGACACATTTGGTTGACTTTAATAAGGGGGACTATTTCAGGCAATCTAGCTGATTTAAAAGCTTCAAGGGTTGAACTAAGGCCTCTCTGATTGGGGATACTTAGCCCCGTGTGGGCTGTAGCTCCAGCCATTCCTGGGGGCCCGGGCTGTCCAAGCTCAGGGCAGCCCTATGGATTTCGGACCTGCCTCACAACCACAGAGGCCAGGTAATAAATCTCTTAATGTCTGTCTCCTACAGATTCTGCTCCTCTGGCTGAACCTGACCGGTAGAGTGTCACAGATCCCAAGAGGTCTTCTCTCCTAACGTCCCATTTCTGTTAAAGGGGCTGCCACTATTCCATGATCGAACGTGGTTATCTTTGTGACTCTCTCAGCCTCATCTTCCCCATCCGCTCCTTCCTTCTTGCTTCCATTACTCTCCTTATGTTGAGATGCTTGTCATTTCAGCTGGGATCTATACAACCATAGCGGATTCACTTTCAGAAAGATGTTGGTCATTGGCCTCTGGCTCCAACTCTGCCTCATCTGCCTCTCTCTGCTCCCCAGTAGCAACCTTCTGTGCCAACCAGGCTGCCTCCAGCCTGTTCCTGATGTATGAGATGATGTCTTCTGCCTCCAAGCTGTACTTTATTCTACTTACTTGAGATGACCCCTGCCATTCCTTTAAGACCACCTCAAGCAGAAGCACTTGCAACCAAGTTGGCCCAGCCTAAGCTCCGACACTGCTCTTTCCACTCTGTACTGCTGGCTCCCCTAAAAAGCACTTGCTAATTGACTCTAAACTGCTCTATGAAAACGCTTAGGTGAATGTGATAGACTTCAATAAAATCCTTTACTTACATGTAATTTTTCCTCTGGATATGCTTTCATGCCTCTCCCCTTAGCACCCTCCTGGTCAGAGTGTTTTGTGAGACACCAGTTTCTCCCAAAAATATTTACTGAGTGAGCCGCTGACTGAATCTTGTAACTAAATCCAAGGGCATTAACTGTACATACACCTTCACAGATTAGCCCAAAGCAGTTCCTAATCATTGGCCAATCAGATTAAAAAAATAAAATCCAGAACACACTGCTTCTGCACTCTTACACAAAGTTTAAAGTGTGAAGGAAAAAAAATACACTTTCTGAAAAGAATCTAAAAAAAATAAAGTACATAGCTGATTCACTTCGCTGTACAGCAGAAATAAACACAATGTGGTTAATCAACTATACTCAAATAATTTTTTTAAAATATACTTTTTGCTTCAGTAGAAAAATAATTTCTTACTGCTCATTAATAATAAGCACATATAAGAAGCAAGAGGCCATTTCACTGAGTTGGTTAAACATGATGTTGTGAAACCAACAGATGTTAAGATTCCTTTTGAGACAAACGACTTAAACTAAATTGGGGATTAGGGAAGGGAAAGATAAAAATCATGACATATTACAACCATCCTAAGCACGTTTATGCCTTCTTTCCGTGGATGAGCCCTGCTTCTGAAGTTGTGTGAAGTGTTAACTCGAACTGAATCAGGAATTAGTTCTATACAAGCGTTAATGAGGATATAAAATTAACATATAAACAAAGCACAAGCCTTATGCTGAAGACTTTGCTAATGTATAAAAGCCTCTACATGCCCCTCAGATTTTGATTTAGAGGTTATTTTAAAAAAAAATTTAGAAAGAAGCAAGAAACAAAGTGTTGATTTTACCACACATATTACATGGTTAGCCTTTGAAGAGCAGCACTGTTTGTGAATATTCACAACCAAGACTACCCTTTTCTAGAAGATTCTCAGAATGGCTCTGACACAAGGTCTAGCGATGACAAACAACACTTCTAATTTCAGCCAGATCTTCTGTGGCAACAGCACACGAGTGAACGAGAAAATGAGTGAGGGGGAAAGTGACCAGATTACACTTCTCCACATGAACTATCTGAAAGCACACAGTAAGTCTATTTCAAAATATTATTTAGACTCTGAAATGTGTTTTCTTTTAATCTAAAGATAGTTAAAACATACACATCATTTGAGAATTTTGATTAGTTTCTCTGAAATATGGCTGAGAAAGATCTTCAAAAATAGGTAGTCTTAGGAAACCAAAAAACAAAAAAACTATAAACTATATTAAATAAAGCAGTTAAAATGAGTCCTCATTAAGTTATTTATACAAAAAAGTTACATTTCTCTGGCCCTTGCCTGACTATAACACATGAAAGCAAAATTTTTGGAACCTAAACCTGATTTACAATTTTAAAAAGTAATGAAAATACACTTTTAAATTTCCAACATACATGTCCATATAAAAGTATTTGTATTTATTTGTATATAAAAGGTTATGTGATATGCAAAACAGTGGATACAGTTTTAAATACAAGTCAAATTGCTTTAAACGAAAATATAATTTTGTGATAACATTATGAGGTATGTTTGAGTTGAAGCACTGCTCAACTTCAAATCCAGTTTTAAAATCTTGTAAGCCTGTAAATATGTAAAGTTATCATATTTGGACATTATGACTTTATACATACACCTACAGCAGCAACAGCCTTCTGTATTTCATCCACTACATTACTTTTACATTTTTTTCTTTTTCATTGAATTATTAGTACTCTAATAATAAAGTATAATATACCTTTGCAAAACCTGTTTACACATTTTTTGAACGCTTCAGACAAACAGGAATTTGGCTTTTGGTTTTAGTTGCATAAGATGTTATACATCAGCTAACAAATTCCTGTAAGGACTCAGTAAATCCATATACAGAACACAGACTTACCTTGTTTATCTTGAGAAAATGAAGAATCAGCATTAGGTTGTCCTCAGAGGAAAACTGAAGCCAAAGAAGCTTTGACCTGGCTTAAATAACTTGTGCTGCCTCGGGGAGAAGTATTAGAGCTCTGAGAAACCTTTCCTTTCTCTCTCTCTCCCCCAACAACCCCCTTTCCCCCGCCCCCTTCCTCACACTTACAACAGGATGATTAAATTGCTTCTGCCAGGAGTGTTTCTTCCAGAGCCTATTATATTATACGACCATGAAGTGAAAAATCACTCGGAAAATTTGCTATGCATCATCTCATAATTTGAAAACTGCTAAATAGCACAATTTGAAAGCTGCTACATAGTCACAAATTTTTAAACAAACCATATAATGAAGACGTATTTAAATCGAATGAACTGAAAGTCTGTTTCTTAATCTATGAAATACTATGTAGCTTCTCTAGTATTTAATAAAAATTCAAGAAGTAAAGCTCAGGGCTTAACACATGATTTCCAGGGTAACTCTGTTTAAAGGGATTTTAGAGGGGCAAGAGGAAGGTCCCATGCGGCTGTCTTGCCCTAGTGCTTGTAATACACATGTAATACACCCAGGCATCAACAGCATCACCTTCCAGATGCACGCGGGGCTCCTCCCGCACTTCACCCTGCCAGGAGACAGCTCTAGGGCAAGGGAGATGGTAAAGCATAGAAAAGGTAAATGGCCCAACTCTTGCAGAACATTTTTCACACAGCAAGCTCACTGCTTCCCACACATTTCTGCTCCCCCTCCTCAAATTTGCTGGCATTGCTGGGCTTGCTGTGTTTTACAAGAAAGAGGACACAGGCCCCAGACTTCAGTAGCAGTTAGTATCTACACACAAAACTACCACCAGCAGCAACATCAAACCCTTTAATGCCACTTCCAACCACGTCCGCTTCCTTTCAATTGAAGCGGCACTGGAAGCCCTTTTCATGAAGATGGGAAAAACAGCAGTGACAGAACCATCTTACTAGGATCATGTTTGCTTTTTGTTTTCTTGGATAAAGAAACAAGCATTATTTGAAAAATAGGAACTTCTTTCTTTTCTTTCCTTTCTTTTTTTTAAGCAGATCATTTTCAGAGTTGGGGGTCAACTGTCACAAAGAACCAAGCAAAAATATCTTCAAAATGCTGTTATTACAGTTACCCCAGTGATATAATATTTTAACACTATTCTATTTTGAATTATGGAATGGACTATGTTTTGACCATGACCGTGTTTCTTGCTATCGTCCCTTCTCACCTGAAAAATGAACGTGAATAGGTGAGATGTAGCAGGGTGATCCTACTCACTAGTAACACAGGACAATCCTGGTTAGTGAGCACTGCTGTAACATATTATTAATAATGTTTCCTTTTCACTCACCAAGACATTCCAGTCTGGATGATAAATTATGTAGTCCACATACATATACCAATATAAAAAGGGGACCAGTAACAAGTTAAACAACCAAACTAAACTTGCCTCAAAACAATTCCATGTGACATTGTGAAATTTCATTTAGAAAGTTATTCAAATCACAAGGTATGAAAACACCAAAGAACAGAAGCCCACGGAACTCAAGAGGCTAGCCTGGAGGCTCTGTGGGGCACAGGGCATGCGTTTCGGCGCTCCTGGAATTTGGGGTGCTTACCTGGCTCTTTTGCATGGGGGAAACGTATGTTTGTGCTGACGGAGCCATCTCTGTTGGCACAACTGAAGCACTTAAACTTGAGGCCAGAATAACTGAAACGGGACAAGTTTATAACAGAACTTTCTAACACAAAACAGCACATACACCGCCAGTCTTTCATGACCAGCAGGGAACCCCTCAAACTGCTACTTTGCTTCCTTTGGATGTTCTTCAGAGTGACCCTGGACATACTGCCTTGGGTCCCTCCAATCAAGGGCAGCTGCCCTCAAAGCATGAAGCCCTTCCACTTTGGACAACGTAATGCTGTCTGTTAAGAGCATCTCTTTAACAAGATGTGTTCCGTGGGCAGCCAAAATGAGGAGCGTAGAGAAAAACCAACCAAAGGGATTTGGAGACGGGTGGGCACAGACCTTATCAACCACAGTGTGCATCACAGCAGCACGTGGAGGGGGCTAATAGGGTTCTCCTCTGTAACAGAATGTTCTGGACAACAATGAAGGGCCAAGAGAGCAGTCCAGCCTTAGCCCCAGTGGGGACTGGATGGCACGGAGAGAGGAGGTGGGAGAGGGGCCTCCCTGAGCAGGTCCTGCACGTCTGGGCAAACCAGGACCAGCGGACATGATCTCACCGGACCTGTGGCTGGCACAGCAGCCCACCTCTGCCTGTGCGGGGGCTGCGGGAACCCACGGGCCGGGTGCCCTTCCTACAACTCGAGGGGGACACGCTCGGCAGAGGCCAAAGGAGCAGATGCTGTGGGGGCCCTGCCCAACCCCCTGGGCAGTTCCTGTTCCCGGATGCAAGACTGCTTTTCCCTGCAGGACCCACGACTCTATGGGGCCCTGGCTGCTGTCAGCTGGGCCCACACAGTAAAGAGGCTTCAAGTTCCAGGAAGCTGAGGACCCTAGAAGCAGTGCCCAGTCGATGAGCAGTGGGACGTGCTGGATCAAGGCCAGCTTCCTCACCCTCAGGACGGCACCTCTGCACTGCCTCCCACAGAACCCCAATGGGCTGGAGCCCCTTGCCGAGGGCACTCATCCACTAAGTAACGCACTTCATACTGATTGCCTTTCCCTGTCTCATTGCCCTGGAATCACCTCTAAGTAAACTGTCTGCACTCAGACTTGTGACTCAGGGTCTGCTTTCAGGTGAGTCCAACCCACACAGTTGCCAAAGAGAAGCTTACTTTATTTTCTAGGGCTGGAGAGATACGTGGTTTTAGCAGATGTTTGGGAAATGTGGAAAAAAAATTTTTTCTTAGTCAATTCATTAGTATTTTACAAAGATTAGAATAACATGTCAAGTTTTACTTGACATAACCTATAATGACAAGCTTTCCATAGACAGCATGTGGGAAACACACACACAGCAGTTTCCTTCAGCTCTTCATCCTTGAATGTGGACATTCACGCACGGCTGTCTATCTCAACTACTTCTAAAGGTTTAAGCAAACCTCCATCAGGGGCTTCCCGCGTGGCTCAGTGGTAAAGAATATGCCTGCAATGCCAGAAGCATGGGTACAACCCCTGGGTTGGAAAGATCCCCTGGAGGAGGGCATGGCAACCCAGTCCAGTATTCTTGCCTGGAGAATCCCGTGAATAGAGGAGCCTGGCTGTTACAGTCCATCAGGTTGCAAAGAGTCAGACACGACTGATGCAACTCAGCACACATGCACGCAAACCTCCATCAACAGGGATATATATATACCAACGTCTGTTTCCTTGTCATAATGTAGCAAAAAGAAGTAGAACCTACATCAGAAGGGAAACTAGAGTGAGAAAACGTTAAAAGATATGCAAAAACCACACAGAGAACACAACGGATGCCTCTGACGATCTCAGGGCAGAAAAAGGGGGGCCAGAGGTATATTAATGGGAGTAGGATTGGGGCTTGACCTGTGAGCCAAGGAGGTGAGACTCCTGGAGGGGAAAAGTCAACACCCACACCAAAGACAAGGTGTCTCCTTGGAAGCTGGTGGAGAGGCACCAGGGGTCCCCACCACCAGCGAGTTTCACGAGACTGGGGGGCTGTATGAGGAGCCTCCCCCACACCAACAAGTCCTAAATCAGGTAATCTTTACCATCAGCTACAGAATGCCTGGTGCCACCTGAGAAGGAACTTTCTAACTCCTCTAATCTCCCCCTAACCAGTTTGTTGATGCCCCAAATGCCTCCTTTTAAGGAAACTACGTTCATTACACAATTAAAATAAAACACAAACACCTGGCCAAAGAAACTCTAAATACATCTCTCAGCATAAAAGCAAGTGATCATGCCTTCTAATTTTTTTGTGTATGTTAAATAGTGCTTAATGAAGAACTTTTTTAAAAAGGGAGTCATTGCCAATGAAAAGACATATATATCTGAATCCTTTTGAAAAGGAGAAGATTGTTAACAAGTCTTTATTTAAAATCCAAATACTTCTCTTTATCCTAACATTTTCTTGCATTTACTCTTGCCTTTCCCCCCTGGCTGGTCGGTTGCTCCAAAGCAACAGGAAAAGGTTTTGATCTGCTGACCAGACCATTCTGCATCTTTGTTTAGAACCTTTCCTTGGCATCCTGCTGCGTTTAAGATGAAACCAAGACCCTAGGCGTGGTCCTGAGGCCCCTTCCGACCTGCCACCGACCTGCTCTCAGGGAGGCTCTCATACCATCCTCTCCCTTTCTCCCCAGACTACAGGGTCCTGCCCTTTCACCTCTCAAAATCTGTATCAGCTTTCCCAGCACCGGTCTTTACCCATACTATTTCTTTTGCTGAAATCTCCTTTCCCCGCACCCATCTGCCTTGACTGCCTCATCTCATCCTGCAGGTCCTGGAGGAAACCTCACAGCCACCAGCCCAAGGTGGGCCCCTTTCAGAGCTTTCCCAGGCCCTGCAAACCTTCAGAACACCCAATGTGCTGAGAAGACCTCCTCTGTCTGCCTGATACACAGGAAGGTCCTGAGAAGACCTCCTGTGTCTGCCTGATACACTGGAAGGTCCTGAGAAGGCCTCCTGTGTCTGCCTGTTACGCTCGAAGGTCCTGAGAAGACCTCCTGTGTGTGCCTGATATACTGGAACATCCTGCGAAGACCTCCTGTGTCTGCCTGATAACACTGGAAGGTCCTGCGAAGACCTCCTGTGTCTGCCTGATACACTGGAAGGTCCTGAGAAGACGTCCTGTGTCTGCTTGATACACCAGAAGGTCCTGAGAAGACCTCCTGTCTGCCTGATACACCGGAAGGTCCTGAGAAGACCTCCTGTGTCTGCCTGATACACTGGAAGGTCCTGAGAAGGCCTCCTGTGTCTGCCTGATACACTGGAAGGTCCTGAGAAGGCCTCCTGTGTCTGCCTGTTACACTCAAAGGTCCTGAGAAGACCTCCTGTGTGTGCCTGATACACTGGAACATCCTGCGAAGACCTCCTGTGTCTGCCTGATAACATTGGAAGGTCCTGCGAAGACCTCCTGTGTCTGCCTGATACACCAGAAGGTCCTGAGAAGACCTCCTGTCTGCCTGATACACCGGAAGGTCCTGAGAAGACCTCCTGTCTGCCTGATACACCAGAAGGTTCTGAGAAGACCTCCTGTCTGCCTGATACACTGGAAGGTCCTGAGAAGGCCTCCTGTGTCTGCCTGATACACCGGAAGGTCCTTACAAGAGGAAGAGAAACGCAGGTCTGAGTAAGAGTGACATGATGGCTTTGAAGGTGGAGGAGGGCTGAAGGTGAAGGAGTGACCTAAACCCCAAGAGACTGGGAGGCAGAGAAGAGGATTCTCCCCTGGAGCCCCAAGAAGAAACACAGCCCAACCCACATCTTGACCCACTTTGGACTTTTGACCTCCAGAACTGCAAGATAACACACTTTGTTGTGTTTTAAGCAACTACATTTATAGTCACCTGTTACAGCAGCAAAAACAAATTCATACACTACTCCTACAAGATTACTCAGAAAGCTATTACTCTGCAGAAGAGACTTCCTTAAAGTTTTCTTTCATTTAAAAGATGATCTCATGATCCAGATCCTAAGAATAATTATAGAAGGTTTCCAAATAATTTTGAAAAAATTACCATTTGTAAGGATGATTTCTCAGGCCAAGAAATGTAATTCACTACAGATGCTGTAAGTTCACACCTACAGACAACAGTCATTGGTAATTAGAACCCATTTAGTCAAATGTTTGCTAAGTCCCCCAAGAAGAACAACACACACACATAAAAACTGCCTTTTCTTCTATCTTTAGATGTACACACGCACACACAGTTGCCCCTTAAGACTCTACACAGGCCTACACTGAAACGCTAACACTATCACTAGATAATATTCGGCAAGTTGTTAATCTCAAGTTTCCCTTTGTGTAAAGTGCAAATAGCTTAGTTTCCTGGAATAAATAGAAATGATGTAAAGCACCAAGGGCAGGGTCTGACACCTAAAAGACAAACAACTATTATATTAACAATAACTAGATATTTATGCATTTTTACTTGAAATAATATTGCACTGCAGACCCTTTGCATTTTCTCACAAATAAGGGTTCTGACTAATAACATTTCCATATACGCCTGAAATGGAGCAGGAAATGGCAGCCCACTTCAGTATTTCTTCCTGAAAAATTTCATGGATGGAGGAGCCTGGTGGGCTACAGTTCATGGGGGTGCAAAGAGTCAGACGTGGCTAAGCACACACACACATATTCCTGAAAAATGGTTGCTAATAGGAAAGCCATTTTATAAGGAACCTAGAGACACAGTGCTCTGATTAGAAGCCAGGTGATAAAATACAACACAAATTAACCTTAATACAACACTTAACTTTACACAAAAGGGCTGTATCATTGGAATTTGAAGAGGCAACCCAACGTTGACAGGTAAACAGTCCTCTTTCAGCCTCATCACTCCCACTAAAGCAAGCACACATACCTGGTAAACTTCATACAACTTCTGCTGAAAATCCATGAAAACAACTGCATATTAAAAGTAAGTTTGCATAAGTAACTGCATATGGCATGAAAGTTTGAATGTAGAGAATATAAGATTCTTCCAGAAAATTGGGTAAAACACATTTTTTACGTTGGGTCATTGTCAAGATTTTTAACAGTAATTTTTCACACATGTACTTGTGGAGAAACAGTGACTTTATAAACACAATAACAGATATTTGAGACCCAACCTTTGTAATTAATGTCTTCTGAGCATTATTTATTTCACATGACCCTTGAAGGAAAATTCTTGTCATTTAGACAGGTAAACTTTGTTATTGTACACATGAATCAGAAGAAATGCAAGTCCAAGTATAATAATTAATTAAATTCCCTGTCCTAGAAAGGTTTTGGTGACTCTATGACTCCATGGATGCTAAATGTTAATTTAATAAACGTTGTCATTTATGTTGGATTATGTTACTACTTGAAACACTCAGTATTAAGCAGGGCCACTGAAGATGTGTCGAACTGACCAGGGATTATTTGAAAAGGTCATTATTCAGAAAAATAAGGTGCATGGCTTTCTAATGATATGACTTAAAGAACCAAACAGATGGCTGGTGGGACTGACTTAGCTGGCTCTTACATTCCTTAAGCGACATATTGGCCTGAGGCTGTCTCATCAGAGCTGATGGTAATGCTGGGGCTGGGCTATGCACCCTGCAGGCAGGCAGTGTGTTATCTGAAGACCATCTATGCACGGAGCCAGCATACAGGCAGTTATGTACTAGAAGCTCAGAGAAGCATGATGAATGGAGAAGGTCACAGGCGTTTAACCCTCCACACTCACCTTTGCCCCTACGTCTCCTCCCACAAGGCAAAGGGTGTCTCTCTTGTCTGGACAGCTGCCTCTCCCTCTTGCCTTCTCAAGGACCAAGCTCTAGGAAGTAATTCTCTCTCCATTTTTAATCTTAAAGTTTTCATTTAATTAGAATATACATTTTTCAAAACCCACACTTTTCCCTGACAAACTTAACAGGCCCCTCTTCTGTATTCATATCTTAAGAAATTACATTTAAACAGTGTTTCCTGTATCTGTCCCCATATAAACTCTAGGTATGTTTGGTATCTTGCAAACAAGAATTTCTCCACAATTTATCAAAGCAGCCTTGGCTATTCAGGAATTGTGGAATCTCAGTAGCCCCTTCTAAGCATTCTTCCAGTTATGCAAATATACAACATTACTTTGCATTAAGAATACTCAGTGGAATGTTTCTGAGACAATGATCATCACCCGAGAATTTTAAAGATTTCTCTAGCACTCCCCTCCACCTCCCCTATTAGACATCATCTTTAATCATATTTTGTTGAATTATATTTTCTGAAGGTTATGTTTCTTATCATCAGTATCAACACTATTTTTTCTTAACCCTAATTTCATTCGGTTCTATGAAAGGTAAAAGAGAAGAATACGTTCCTACAATTGCACAAATCCAGCTCTTCTTTTGCTACATAACTGTGTTGTATAGCCAAGAGGGGTGACACCTCTGCAAATGAATCTCCCTCACAGGGAGCAGCTGCTTTTTAGGGAGTCAGTGAATCACACGTGAAGGGTAGAGCTACACAAAAGTGGACCACGAAGTAACAGAAACCACTAATGGTTTGCTTTCTTCTTTTCTCAATCTCTGTAAATAATCTGACTCAATGTATTTTTACACTTAGAAAAAAATTTAAAAAAAAAAAACCTTGAGTGGAATGATTATCAATCACCAATATCAGAAATGTGGAATTATAACTAAGATGGTTATTAGCATATTTAATTTCAAGTTTATAGAAATGCTAAGTGTTCAATAGTACATATCCGTAAAACTCAGATAAAGGAGGTTTGCATCAAAGTTTTTGAGACTTCCTGAGAGCCAGGAGAGGAAAGAGAAGTCTTTTCTTGGGAAGATCCCTGGAAAAGATCCTTCATTCTTCAAGCTACAGGCTAACCTGCACTCAGAGTGAATCAGAGTTAGCTCAGACAGTCGGATTTTGGTGCTGGATAAGACCCTCAGCTTATCATCTCTGCCATCCAGTTAGCTGTCCTTTACTCCACGGTCATGGACTGCACTGAAAGAAAACTCTGCTGTTTAAGCCCCCAGATGTGGACAGCTGGCCTTCAGGTTCTGGCTAATGATCCTGAAGGGGGATGGAAGCAGTGTTTCAGATGAGATTTGAGCATAATGAACAATATGGAACTGAGAGGAGAATATTATTCTACACTTGCTAGAAGCTTTGGGGAATTTTTATAGTAAAAGAAACATGAGTATATAGTCAGGGAAAGGCTAAAGTCTCATGAATTTTTAAGCTAAAACTCAAGACGTCAAACAAACTTCCTTCTTCGCTGATGTTTCGGCCTCTGGCCTCCATCCAGTTGAAGATGGGCTTTCTTTTGCCACTCGATGTGTTTCAAGGGAAGAGTTAGAGAAACGTGGAACATTTCTGTATCTGTCCCAGAAGCATACTTCCAAATTCCAGAAAGCAAGTGACAGAATTTCAAATCTTCTTGGAGATCAGTGGTTTGGCATTAAAATAGTTCTCAATTCATTCATTCCACAGATAGGAAATGATTATGCTCTGAAAATAGCAATAATGTCTGGAATCAGCATAAAATGACATATCTCAGATATCAAGTCAACTCACTGGATGGAGAATGTCAACCCATCTCTGGGGTATCACACGACAGCTTAGTACATTGGGCTGTAACCACCTTCCAGAGTATGCGGAAGAATTAGGTCTGTGATGATATCCAACCTCCTTTGTGTATGTGGAGACCAAGAACCATCTAGTATAAACAAACCTAATCTTCTGGACAGCAACCAGCTCTTATTATGTACATGATAAAAATGTCAAAGGTTTGTTTTAAAACTAGAAATAGAATTGCCATAAAATCCAGCAATCCCACGATTAGGTATATATATCCAGACAAAATAGTAATTCAAAATGACACACATACCTCAGTGTTTACTGCAGCACTATTTACAAAATAGGACCTGGAGACAACTTAAAAATGTTCATTAACGGATGAACAGAGAAAGAAGCTGTGGTTCAAAGACACAATAAAACGCTCCCACTGGCAGCAACATGGATGGACCCAGAGGTCATCAACTAAGCTAAGTGAGTCAGAAGGAGGAAGACTTTTCCATATGAAATCACTAACATGTGGAACCTAAAATATGAGAGAAATAAACTTGTCTATGAAACAGAAACAGACATACAGATATAGAGAACAGACTTGGGATTGCCAAGGGGGAGAAGGTAGGGGAGGAATGGACTGGAAGTCTGGGGATTAGCAGATGCAAAGTGTTATACATGGGATGGCCAAACAACAGCATTATAGTGCAGCACAGGGAGCTACATCCAATATCCTGTGATAAACCGTAATGGAAAAGAATTAAAAAAAAAGAATGCCTTTATGTATAACTGAATCACTTTGCTGTACAACAGAATCTAATCCAACACTGTAAATCAACTATATTTCAGTGAGAAAATGTGTTTTATCAGCAAACATGAGACTACACTCATGACCAATTTTTTGAAGGGGCAGGAAAAAATGGATATAAATAGCGGGCACAGAACTGGAGATATAAAAAAGTGATAAACAGCCCCCAAATTCATCTAAACATAGCATTAAGCTACTGGGAAAGCATAGATGGCAGATGGAAATATTCACTATAATGTCATGCAATCTGAGAAGCGGGAACATCCAGTGTCTTTTGTCAAGCTGTCCTCTAACCAAGAACATCACTGCAGCACAGCTTAGCATGAAAAATGAACCGTTTATGATAAAACAGTGGCTTCATGTATCTTTACTCACACAAAAGAAAAGACACAGAATTAGGTTTTTGCATTTAAAGGAAAGACAAACATCCAAAGGACAATAATTTTAAGAAACAAAAAATCTTGTCAAGCCCAAATAAAATACAATGGCATTGCTCTGCAGGCTATTTTTGTGAATACATATATTCTCTTGTTTTGAGGCATCAAAGCCCAGTTATATCAATAATATCTACATCAAATGAAATCCTGTATAATAAACTAATGTTCAAAAAGGACATGTAAACTGTAATCCTTAAAGGAATTATTTTTAAGTACTGAACTGTGTAAACTTTATAGAGAGCACAAAATCCAGCACAGATTGAGTAGAAAATAGTCCCATTCTTCTTCACCCTTGTATTTTCATTGTGTCAAAATTATAAAGCGACATATAATATCATTTAAAAATTTAAAAGAAAACCCTAGCTGTACAACGTGAAGGTATTCCTTCTCACCACACTACACGATCTTAGGACTCGCTGGAGACATCTTAGAGGGACAATCACAACACATAATAGTTTTTTCCTATTTGGTTATGTAAATATATGAACTTTCCTTGGATGTTCAATATTTGAACAGGCCACTGAGCACCTAAATAAATAAATAAATAAATAAAAGGATTTTCAGTTAAAAAAAAAAAAAAAAACAAGAATAAAAGCCGGGTTCTTTGCAGAAAGTAGCTGTGACAAAGACGTCGGTGGTGTCTGGACTTACTTCTGGGCCTTGTGTGACACGCTGTGAAAAAAGGTCTGAAGAACAAAACAGGTTGCTGAGTATGCTGAGGTTTGGCTACAAGAGTATAAACAGAGGTGTGCAAACTAAGCCCATCCAGCAAAATCTTTATTCTGATCTGCAAAAGAATACTAGGGAAATTACAAATAAATCTCCTACAGTTAAAGCAACCAAAAGCAATTTTCACTCTTAAAAACTAACACAGAGCACGTAAGGATCAATTGTAATAGCATCCAATGATGGCTCACATAACAGTTTCCTTTCTGGTTAAAGTGTAGGAAGTACTTTGTGATGCTTACAATTATAACCACAGTGAGTACTTAAGAGCTGGATTAACGCTCAGATGAACTTCAGAAATACGTTTAACAAAAGAGAATTGAACCTTGAGAGCTGGCACCAGAATCCGCCTTTGTGAGAAAGTCCCTATTGAGAGGGAGAATGCTTTCACGGCCACAAGGGCAGACTGCAGCTGAGCAGCTGCAGTTCACATCTGAGCCAGGCCGTCATCACCATTCACTCTCCGTCCTGCAGTGTTGGCACTGATAAACAGGAAAGACGCTATCAGAGCCCCCCTCACAGGCCTACTTTAAATATTAAATAAATAGATGTTGATGAAGCAGCTTAGAAGAGGGATATATACACATCCTTGCTGTTGAGCAATATGACAGATTCCCAGAGAAATAGTGGGCGAGCAGAGGGGAAAGAGAGAAGACCAAGGAGGAAAAAGTGGCAAAATCCTGCGTGTCTAGTGGTCTGACCACTTCCCACCATCTCCTTTCCTCCAGCCCCGCTCCCCGTGACATTTTCACCAAACGATGCTAAACTCAGGCACGCTGGCACGTGCCAGTTTTGTTTTAAAAAGCAAAGAAATGGGATAAACATAGACATACGGTTATACATAAGATAGATAACCAACAGGGACCTCCTGTAGAGCACAGGGAACTACACTCAATATTTTGTAATAATCTATAATGGAAAAGAATCTGAAAAATAATATACACAAATATATGTGTGTGTGTGTGTATTCAGGTATATGGAAGATACATATGTATAAATGTACATATATGTGTTTATTTGAATCATTGTACCTGAAACTAATAAAACATTCTAAATCAACTATACTTCAATAAAAAATAAAATTTAAGAAAAGGCAAAGAAATGGTTCAGCTTCATCATTGGTATATGTAAAATGGGGCAGAGGGATCTAAGAGTCAGAAGAGGCCAAGACAACTTAAAACTGAGGATCGAACAGAAACCAATTTTTATTCCAGGCTTTGGAGGTGAGATCAACAGGTACCTGGATCACACTGACTACGTATGATTCTTACATAAGAAATACCAAGAGGGAAGGGACATGTATATACCCATGACTGATTCATGTTGATGTTCGACAGGAAACAACAAAATTCTGCAAAGCAATTATCCTTCAGTTAAAAAATAAATAAAATTTTAAAAGAAATACAAAAATAACAAAAGAAGAGAAATCACCAGTATTTTCAGCCTCTGCTTTAAAAAACAAAAAACAAAAAACACCTCTCAAGTGCTTTAACTCATTATAATGGAAGATATCTGAAGTCACTCCTGTGGGAGCCAGCCTGCTGTCCACCCCCTGCCACCGCAGTAAACTGATGCTAAGGGCTGTTCAGCCAGCATCGCATTTGCCCAGGGACTATCCCCTAGCAGCTGGACATGGCCATGTCGCTGGAGGCATATGGGCCTCTGAAGCGAGGCTTTTAGAAAGCAGATATACTTTCTCCATCTGCTCTCATCCTCCCGCCATGTGGGTTCAGAGGACAACAGCGTGAGACGCTAGGACCTCGGCACCTGAGCCACTGTGTGGAAGCAAGGGCTGTCAGCTACCAGCACCTGCTCACGCTACTGAATGAAGAAGGAACATCGTTTCATTCGGTTTCAGAATTTGCACATTTTAGGGTCAATTTTTACAGCAAGTAGAATTATTTTAACAGATCCAGCTTTGACGATGACAGCACAGCACGAGGGCTAAGAATAAGCATGGTAGCACCCTGAGTGGACCAGTTACTGGCTATGTGTTGCTGAGCAAATTACCTTTAATCTTCCTGAGCTTGGGATTCCTTATCCAGAAAAGGACAGTAAGAATGGTGAAGTGAGGAAGTAAAAGCGCTAGTCTCTCGGCTGTGTGTGACTGTGATCCCAAGGATGTAGCCTGCCAAGCTCCTCCGTCGGGAGTTCTCCAGGCAAAAATACTGAAGTGGGTTGTCATTTCCTTCTGCAGGGGATCTTCCCAACTCAGGGATCAAACCTATGTCTCCTGCATTGCAGGAAGGCTCTTTACTGTCTAAGCCACGAGGGAGGCCCCTGATAAGAATGGTACCTTGTTGAAATGCCTGAATGTGCCACTCTGACTCATCATTTAAGGATTCGATAAACTCAGCCTTTATTATTATATATAATGAGATGTATTCTTGTGGATAAATGCATCAGTTGAGTAAACAGCAAAAGCATTCAGCTTTCCTGTAAATATGCAGAGGTGTTCCTCGAGGTACAAATCACTTGCTTCTACAGCTCCCATCTTCCCCCAACACAACTGCCTTGTTCTTGACTCACCCTGTTAGGGAACCTAGTAGATGATAATCTGATGACTTATGGGCACACTCTTCCCTCACAGCAGCTGCTGGAGCCTGCCTGCACATGGCTCAGTTGACAGGGACCCCGGGGCACCGCTCACTGGAAGCACATGACAGTCTGGACTCCTTTCCCCTTTACTCCCCTTCCCCAGCTCCAGACACTCTGAGGAAGTCTTTCCTTCTTCACATACTGCGCCCCTCCACCACACCCCCCACCTCGACCCCCAACGAGGGCTCAGAAACAGTGACATGGTCCAGAGAAAAACCAGCACCAATCCAAATATGATTCACTGCTTTGAGACAAGATTATGCAACTTGAAATATGGTCTCTTCTTCATATATTCCCGTCCCCACAGAAATATCTAGTAGCATTTGCTAAGCCCACAGATGTCCAGCAAGCTCTCTCTCTCTCTCTCTCTCTGTTTTTTCTTTTGTGTGTGTGTGTGTGTGTGTGTGTGTGAAATGAACAAGAAACACAGTATGGTACTGGGCCTCACTGTGTCTGAAGACAGGAAGCTGTCAGGGGACTAGGGGACTGGAGCCACACTGCTGGCTGACACTGCCCCACATGGAGCACAGACTTCTGTCTGACTGCCGGGTTCAAGACCAGCTCTGCCCTTACTGGTGTGGACTCGTGCAAGTTCCTCAACTGGTATTTCCCTTTCCTAATGAGTAAAGAAAAGCAGAGGAACCAGAGATCAAATTGCCAACATCTGCTGGATCATCGAAAAAGCAAGAGAGTTCCAGAAAAACACCTATTTCTGCTTTATTGACTATGCCAAAGCCTTTGACTGTGTGGATCACAATAAACTGTGGAAAATTCTGAGAGAGATGGGAATACCAGACCACCTGACCTGCCTCTTGAGAAATCTGTATGCAGGTCAGGAAGCAACAGTTAAGAGAACTGGACATGGAATAACAGACTGGTTCCAAATAGGAAAAGGAGTACATCAAGGCTGTATATTGTTACCCTGCTTATTTAACTTATATGCAGAGTACATCATGAGAAACACTGGACTGGAAGAAACACAAGCTGGAATCAAGATTGCCAAGAGAAATATCAATAACCTCAGATATGCAGATGACACCACCCTTATGGCAGAAAGTGAAGAGGAACTCAAAAGCCTCTTGATGAAAGTGAAAGAGGAGAGCGAAAAAGTTGGCTTAAAGCTCAACATTCAGAAAACAAAGATCATGGCATCCGGTCCCATCACTTCATGGGAAATAGATGGGGAAACAGTGGAAACAGTGTCAGACTTTATTTTGGGGGGCTCCAAAATCACTGCAGATGGTGACTGCAGCCATGAAATTAAAAGATGCTTACTCCTTGGAAGAAAAGTTATGAGCAACCTAGACAGTATATTCAAAAGCAGAGACATTACTTTGCTGACTAAGGTCCGTCTAGTCAAGGCTATGGTTTTTCCAGTAGTCATGTACGGATGTGAGAGTTGGACTGTGAAGAAGGCTGAGTGCTGAAGAATTGATGCTTTTGAACTGCGGTGTTGGGGAAGACTCTTGAGAGTCCCTTGGACTGCAAGGAGATCCAACCAGTCCATTCTGAAGGAGATCAGCCCTGGGATTTCTTTGGAAGGAATGATGCTAAAGCTGAAACTCCAGTACTTTGGCCACCTCATGCGAAGAGTTGACTCACTGGAAAAGACTTTGATGCTGGGAGGGATTGGGGGCAGGAGGAGAAGGGGATGACCGAGGATGAGATGGCTGGATGGCATCACGGACTCGATGGACGTGAGTCTGAGTGAACTCTGGGAGTTGGTGATGGACAGGGAGGCCTGGCGTGCTGCGATTCATGGGGTTGCAAAGACTCAGACATGACTGAGTGACTGAACTGAACTGAATGAGTAAAGAGAGACCAACTAGTAACAAAGTGTTTCATACTGCTGAAGAAGAAAAACAGTGACTTGACTTTAGTCTCAGTATGTAAACTCATACAGATATACATTTTACAGTTTTCCCCTGATAAAGGGGTACTTCCCTGGTGGTTCAGATGGTAAAGAATCTGTCTGCAATGCAGAAGACCTGGTTTGATCCCTGGGTCAGGCAGATCCACCAGAGGAGGGAATGGCAGCCCTCTCCAGTGTTCTCGCCTGGAGAATTCCATGGACAGAGGAGTCTGGGGGCTATAGTCCATGAGGTCACAAAGAGTCAAACATGACTGAGTGACTAACACTTTCAGATTCCCTATAAAGGAAAAGGAAATCTGAATGAAATATGTTTCTAGTTATATAAACTTCTAGAGAGCTGACAAAATACCAACTATTGACACTGGGTATTCTGGATATTTGTATATGATTACACACTTAATTGGGCTTGCCTGCTGGTTCAGATGGTAAAGAATCTGCCTGCAATGCAGGAGACCTGGGTTTGATCCCTGGGTTCAGAAGATCCCCTGGAGGAGGGCATGGCTACCCACTCTAGAATTCTTGCCTGGAGAATTCCATGGAGAGAGGAGCCTGGTGAGCTATAGTCCATGGGGTCACAAAGAGTCAAACAGGACTGAGTGACTAACACTTTCACTTTCCCTATAAAGGAAAAGGAAATCTGAATGAAATATTCTTCTAGTTACATAAACTTTTAAAGAACTCATGAAATACTAACTGTTGATACTGGATATTCCGGGTATTTATAGATGATTATATACCTAATTGGGCTTCCCTCGTGGTTCAGATGGTAAAGAATCTGCCTGCAATGCAGAAGACCTGGATTTGATCCCTGGGTTGGGAAGATACCCTGGAGGAGGGCATGGCTACCCACTCCAGAATTCTTGCCTGGAGAATTCCATGGAGAGAGGAGCCTGGTGGGCTATAGTCCATGGGGTCACAAAGTGTTGGACAGGACTAAGTGACTAACACTATACTGCTGTTGCTGCTGCTGCTAAGTCGCTTCAGTCGTGTCCGACTCTGTGCGACCCCATAGATGGCAGCCCACCAGGCTCCCCCGTACCTGGGATATTCAGGCAAGAATACTGGAGTGGGTTGCCATTTCCTTCTCCAATGCATGAAAGTGAAAAGTGAAAGTAAAGTCGCTCAGTTGTGTCCGACTCTTAGCGACCCCATGGACTGCAGCCCACCAGGCTCCTCTATCCATGCAACTTTCCAGGCAAGAGTACTGGAGGGGGCACCATTGCCTTCTCCGAACACTATACTATACACATTTAATTAACCACTTAAAAATACCCAGACCACGCAGTATCGTGGTTAAGGACTCTCTTAGTTCATTCAGGATGCTACAACAAAAATGCCATAAACTAAGTTCTTATAAAACAACAGATGTTTACTTCTCACAATTCTGGAAGCCGGGAATTTCAAGATCAAGGTGGTGGCAGACCTGGTCTCTGATGAGAGCCTGCTTCCTTGAAGACAGCTGTCTTCTCACAGGGAAAAGGCCCTTTAGTCTCTGGGGTTGCTGTTATAAGGGCACTCATCTCAGTCACGAGGCCTCCACCCTTGTAAGCTACTCTTCTTCCCAAAGCCCTATCTCCTAAGACCCTCATCTTGGGCATCAGGTTTCAACTTAGGTGTTTTGCGGGAGAGAAATATTCAGCCCATAGCAAGGACTGAGGCTCTGGAAACAGACAAGACCCAAATCCTTTCTGCTACTGGCCAGTTGTGTGACTTTGGACAAGTGACTTCACTTCTCTCAGCCTTCATTTTTTCCCTTGAAAATTCAAAAATAATCACCTTCTTATGTCATAACAGTCTCCCAAATTGGGTGAGAGAGATGAATGTGACCATATACACCAAGGGCTTTTTGCAGGAACAGTCACAGGACGTGGCCTCACCAAGTATTACATTTTTATTAGCTATTGATGACCTTGTGATAAGTATCTGTGGAGTGGATAAATGTCTGTCATCACACAGCAGTATCACCAGTGCTCCAACTCTTTGCAACCCCATGGATTGTAGCACACCAGGCTCCTCTGTCCATGAGATCTTCAGGCAAGAATACTGGAGTGGATAGCTATTCTCTTCTCCAGGGGATCTTTCCAACCCAGGTCTCAAAGTTGGGTCTCCTGCATTGCAGGGGGGTTCTTTACCATGTGAGCAACCACCAGTGATAGAGGCAGTAAAAACAGTCACCACTAAACTTCACTGGGGAGCAATTGCTGGTTTCAAGCACTACTGACATTCAGATGGGAAAAAATTAAAGCTTAAAACGAAAATGATGGTTTCTTCTTATCCTAGGGAGGTGAGCAGGACATAACTAAAAATGAACATCAATGCTTAGGATGATAAGCTGCTAAAACAAGCTGCTAAAAGACTTTAAAAAAAATAGATTAATATGCATGTGCAGTTCAAAATATTTATGCTCCTTGTGTTTGCATTCAATCGTCACAATTGTATTTGGGTAGAAAGAAGGGAAACTATATTAAGAATGTATTAAAACATGGAAACCTTGAGGGATGAAGAGTATATATTAATATCACATTTCACTTTAAAACTCACTTTCTTTGGGAACCTCCTTCAATTAATGCATTTCTGATCTTTCCTCATATGATTCAGGCTCTGATTTTAAAATCCCTCAGTCATTTTGTACTCGTTCAATGATAAACATGAAAGATTTTATAAAACTATAAAGTTTTATAAAAAGGTGTGTGTGTGTTTAGTCACATATAAACAGGTAAGGCAGGTCTTCCCCTGTTGATGCGCTACTTAGTCAAAGAGCTTGCAAACAAATGAAAGGCAAGGCGAATGCTTTCCCTTTCCTGTGGACCACGAAGAATACCCAGTGCAGAGTTCCAAAGGGCAGGGGCTTTTCTGAAACGCTTAGCTACAGGGTATGTGATGAGCAACAACTCTAAAAATATAAAAGCAGAACAAAAGAGGAAGAGAACTGGCATTACTCTGAATAGTGTTACGAAGCCATTTACAGAGTGAAAGGATGTGCACCCAATGGTCGGAGCATTCTATCTGGGCCAGAGAATCTAGGACGTGCGGAATACGAATTAAAAAGCCCACGGAGGGGTCTGGAAAAGCCGGCGGAGCTGGCAGACTCCCCTCATCACTGAGTTATTGCCACTTGGATGCAGGCAGTCTCACCAAGGAACCTGGGATTCAGGCCACAAACACCTTGAAATGAAAATCAATACAGACTTGGACTAGATTTAAGCAACTCTGGAAATAAACAATGCTCTATCACCATGGTCAACGCACTTAATGCAACATTAACATATACTTGAATTCAGCCTTTATTCTCTCTTGTTTCTGTCTGTAAAATTTCGATTAAATATCAAAATCATTCAAAGTCTACGTAAGTGGATGGGTTTTCCTCACAAAACATAATACTTTTGAGTGTTTACTTTGAAAGAAGCAATAAGGAATAATCCATGAGAAGACAGAATTGAAAGTAAATTTCCACTTTGGGGGTAAAACATTCCTTCTCTGATCTTACTGTAAGTCTCCAATATACATGTTAATATTTTGATGAATATCAAATATTCATCAAAATTTGGTCAATTTTTGATGGTCAATGATTTGATGAATATCTAAGAATCTCCATGAAATTTTATGTAACTCCCTTAAAATAATTTTAACTCTTTTTCTATCTTTCCTTTCCTTCTTCCCTTCTTTTCTTTTTTTTTTCTTTTCATTTTAAAAACAACCAAGTAATTGTTTAGGTGAATTTCCTGAGGTAGATGTTGTAAATAAAACTGGCATTTTTAGCAGCAGGTTAGACCACCTAAAGTCAATTAACTGTCTCTTGGATGTATTTTCCTGTGGGCTTCAAATCAATAGATTCTCTCAAGAGCTCTCCCTAATTCATTAGCAGCTTTGCATCTATTTCCAGTTTCTAGAATGGAAGGGGACAGATCAAGGACTCTGTTTTACCCTTTCAATTTCAGAATGCTAAAAGTATTAAATTAACATCTTCATCAATTTGGTTTTATTTCCCAATTGATATACCTTTACTTCATTAGATAATAGCAAATGTTTCAATGAAGGTATATGCTTAGTTATAAAAGCAAATTTACTTAGTTACTAAGTATAATTTATAACCTTTTCCATTTGAAACTTTCCTAAGTTTAATAGATTATTAACTTTACTATTTGATAAATCATCAGAGGTTTTACAGTTTCAAATTAAGAGTGGAAGGAATGTGCTATTTCCACTTTCAAAACCATCCCAAGTATTGAGTCTGAATCTGGAATATTAACTGTTATTTCTCCTGCAGTCCTAGATAAAGTCTGTTAAGTCTCACTACAACTATGACTAATCATTGTGTATACACATTCTTTATTCATAAGAAAAGGATCCTTACAACGTAAATGATTTTATAATAAGTATCACAATGTACTGACCCCAAATCAGAAGTTGTATTTTCCATGTAGGAACTCACTAGCTGACTTGCAAAGAAGTTATAGTAGGGCCATTTTATATATATATATATATATATATATATATATATATATATATATATATACACACATATATATGTATATATATGTATATATATACACACATAGTAGGGCCATTATATATATTCTTCTATTGCCAATAAAAGATTTCTTTTAAAAAACAGATATTTTTGCATTTCTTACCAAGCATTTTCACAAAGATAGCCAAACCTTTATTAACTGGAGTGATATACACAGTAGCATCATAAGTCATCAATGCCAACTTTTGTCTCTCAGTAATTTCCCAATAAAATGCTCCTTTATTTGACTTTTATGTAAAGGTAAGGAAGTTACCATCACAACAAATCATTTACTGTCTCAAAACTTTCGAACGATAATTATCTATAATTATTTGTAGAAGTGTTAAAACTTGAAAGCAGAAAGGTGGAATTGCCCAGTGAAACGTATCCAGATCAGTGCCTAGGTGCTTCTGAAGTGATGTGTAAGCCAAGAAGAGAAATAAGGGGAAAGGCAGGTAGAAGGAGAATAGAAAAGTTACTTCTACTTCTGAGAGGATTTCCTAAGCATAACAAAACCCAACACAGAAGAAAAATTACCTTTTGAAAATTATCCACGAAACATAGCATGTCTCAATATTAAAGGATCAGTGAGTCACCTTCTGAGCTGTTCGCGCTAGGTCAGCATCACGTGCATCCAAGATCCTCCTGCTCTGAAGACACTAGGTTGTGTGAGAGCAAAAGATTCCTGCTGCAGGGTGACTGTCCTTGGGTAACTTCTAAGTTCATCTTGTGAAGGGGCTTCCACAGACACTTACAGGGCAGGTAAATACTTAAACCACACCACTGGAGAACAGAAAAATCTTACCGGAGTTCAGAGACCGCTTTTAGCCCCGACTGGAGCTTGGGATTTGGGTAGGGCCTGGATGCAGAGAAGGATTTTGACAGGCTAAAAAAATGGTACAAATGAACTTACTTACAAAAGAGAAACAGTCACAGACAGAGAAAACACATGTAGTTATCCAGGAGATAAAGGGATGGGGGATAAATTGGGAGATTCGGGTTGACATATACACATTAATATATATATATACAAAATAGATAATCGATAACCTGCTGTATAACACAAAGAACTCTACTCAACATTGTTTAATGACCTATATAGAAAAAGGATCTAAAAAGAATGAGTATATGTGTATGTTTAACTGATTCCTTTTGTTGTACAACAGGAACTAAGACAACACTGTAAATCAATTATATACCAATGAAAATTAATTAAAAAAAAAGAACTTTCAACATCTTCAAGATACAAAGAAGGAAGCTTTAAGGTGTGTTTTGTGAACTGAACGTAGGTAAGTCTGGCTGGGGCATTGTCAGACAGGAAATGACACGTCTAAGAGAAACATTTAGTCGCGTCAAATAAAAATAAATAAATAATCTTCATAAACATTTTTCTATTATACACATCTCCTCGGTTTGTATCTGCAGAATACCTGTGACCTCTACTGTAAGTTAAATTTTCTCCCAATCAAATTCGTGTCCGTTGACTTTCTGTGACCTTAGTAAGAACAGTCTGGGGAAACTGGGTAGGCAGAATTTAGACCGGAGTGTGAGGAGGACTCAGTGGCTTGTGAAGAAAGGGAATACAGAAAACTCTTTCCAAACTTTCATTCATTCCGAACAATCTGTGTGTGCCCAGGCCAGGCCATGAACTAAATACTGGGCATGTAATCACCAGTGAAATAACAAAGTCCCTGAGTGCCCAACTGTGAAAATGAAGTGCTTTTGAGGGAAAGTGCTTTCACTACTTTATGTCAGCAGCTAAGTTCAGTTCAGTTCAGTTGCTCAGTCGTGTCCGACTCTTTGCGACCCCATGAATTGCAGCACGCCAGGCCTCCCTGTCCATCACCATCTCCCGGAGTTCACTCAGACTCAAGTCCATTGAGTCCGTGATGCCATCCAGCCATCTCATCCTCGGTCGTCCCCTTCTCCTCCTGCCCCCAATCCCTCCCAGCATCAGAGTCTTTCCAATGAGTCAACTCTTCGCATGAGGTGGCCAAAGTACTGGAGTTTCAGCTTTAGCATCATTCCTTCCAAAGAAATCCCAGGGTTGATCTCCAGAATGGACTGGTTGGATCTCCTCACAGTCCAAGGGACCCTCAAGAGTCTTCTCCAACACCACAGTTCAAAAGCATCAATTCTTCAGCGCTCAGCCTTCTTCACAGTCCAACTCTCACATCCATACATGACCACAGGAAAAACCATAGCCTTGACTAGACGGACCTTAGTCGGCAAATTAATGCCTCTGCTTTTGAATATACTATCTAGGTTGGTCATAACTTTTCTTCCAAGGAGTAAGCATCTTTTAATTTCATGGCTGCAGTCACCATCTGCAGTGATTTTGGAGCTAAATCAGGAATCAAAATTTTTTTTTTCTCTCTTTCAGGGATCAATTTTTAGGGCAAAGTTGAAGATCTAAAGATTGGTGTTCTTTCGGAGATATATTTTCATTTTGGAGACTCATTGATCTAATGACAGATGATATTGATGGGCCCACCGTAAATATGTAACCTTTGCATGAGTAAGGGAGGAAAGAGCAAAGTTCATGGTGTAATAGTGTAAACTAACAACTGCCTTTGAAAAGCAGAGATCCTGTTTAGGAACTATAGAAAAGATCCTGTTCCCTAACAGAACCACTGAGCTCTCAGGTTGGAACAACAGCCATAAAACTTTCTTTAATAAAAAAATAATAATATTAAATTTTAATTGGAGGATAATTGCATTACAAAGTCTTGCTGGTTTTTGCTGTACAACAACGTGAATCAGTTATTAGTATGCATGTATCGCCTCCCTCACACCTCCTATCCCACTTAAGAAAAACAAGTATCATGTATTTATATATGGAGTCTCTCTCTCTCTCTATATATATATATGGAGTATATAAAAATGATCCTGAAACTTGCTTTTTAAAGGACCAGAGAGTTAATATTTCAGGCTGTATGGGCCACATGGTCTCTGCTTTTTTAGCATGAAAGCAGCTGGGGAACACCTGTATGAACCTAGTGTTTTGAAAACCTGTACAAAACTGTATTTATGGATGCCAACCCTGAATTTCACATCTTTTCATGAGTCACAAAATATTATGATTTTTTTCCAACCATTTGAAAAAAAAAAACAAAAACAGAAAAATTATGCTTAGCTCATGGGCCATTAAAACACACAGGCTGTGGGCCAGAGCCTGTTGACCCCAGACCTTGTATAGAAAAGGCTGGGTAAAGGTCTGGGGAGGAGCCCCTGGAGCAGGCCTTGCAGGTCAGGGAGCCCACAGATGCCCCGTGTGTGTGCAAGGTGGCATGTGCAACCACGGCTAGGCAGGTACCTGAGGTTAGTGCTACGACCCCACCAGCTCCTCAGAGGGTGTCGGACAGGAGGAACTTTGGAAGCACTGATGCAGAAAGGGTCCAGTCTCCTCCCACCCCATGAGCGATGCCACCGACACTGTTCTTTGCTTGCTATTCTTATCTTTGTTTTCTCAGAGTTATTAAAGTCACTAACCATTATTATTGATTCCTTTTCATATGCCAGGTCATTTGCTAAACTCAACACAGATGCTCATTTAATCTTCTCAACAGTATTCTCAGGTCGGTGCGGTTTAGCATTCCATTTCAGAGTTGGGGAAACTCAGGCTCAGAAAGGCCTTCCCCTTTCTGTTTTCTTCTGCTTTATAGATCTACTTCCCTTTTGGAAGAGGATCTAGAAAATAGACCTGCATTTTCTTCCTAAGCACATTCACTGACCCCAGTTGCCATTTATATGCTGAGGATCCTCAATCTCCTCAAAAACCCTTTCCAATCACTGCCCCCACTGCAAACTGGACCAAAGTGACAAATAATGCTTTTTTCCAATAATCACTCTCTCCTTAAAAGGCAGCATCACACACGCTCATGTCTGACATCCCATCCCCTAAACCACTGACTCCTAGAAACAAAGCACTGTGATTCCTTTCACACTGATCCACCTTTCCCCAAATCAACCCTAGACAAACCTTCTGCAGTGGTCATCCTAAACACAGGTTATTTTAAAAGCCAAAAAACAGGCCATATTTTAGAACAAAATGAAATATTATGAAACTATGATTGTTTCTAAAAGAGGCAAAAAAGAAAGGTATTTCTCTGTGTCTCCATGCAGTTGAATGAGATTACAGTGAAGTGGTTACGAACATAAGTTCTACTTGAACTTCTAAGGGTGGTTTGGCCTTGGACAAGTCATGAAACTCATAAAGTATCAATAATAATAGTGTCTCGTGGCTGTGTCTTGAGAACCACAGACATTAATATATGTAAAATAATTAAAATGCCAGCTGGCTGATGGTAATTAATAAATAATAGCTTTAATTGCTGATGGCTTATCAATACTAATAGTAAAATGCATAAAAGATTAGCTAATCATACATTCCTAATATTTTTGCAGTGAATTTGCAATAAGTGGTGATACTACAGGAGTTTGATGAATCTTTGTTTTACTCTTTTTGGGTTTAAAACTGAAAAAAAAAATCATTAACAAAGAAATCAATTAAAAAATCTTTATTGAAAGCCAGTCTGCATTAGATGAGGATGCACTGAAATTGGTCATCTGGAAAAATAATCAGACATATTTCTTGTTACATTTGAGCTATCTGAAATACTTTAGAACATCCATTCTGAAACTGATCTCATGTGTAAAAATTACCTTAGTACCGGTCAACAAGAATTTATAATTATAAAAGAATTTATAATTAAAGGTATACTTAGTATTATGCTTTTAAGTTACTTAATAAATTTATTTCTTTCTTCCTCCAAGTCCTAAAATTCAAATTAATTATAAAAATGAATTCCACTCTTTTCTGCCAAGCCAAACTAAATGTGTATCTACCTATTAGCCACACCAAAATTTATAGTTCAGAGCAAGGAAGAGAACAAAAATAGAGCAGCTGGCGTATGTTTAAAACTACGAATCCTTATTAGGGCATCTCTTGATGCAGATGAGTTACTCTTGCGGCATTAAATCTCTATTAACAGTAGTGAATTCCTAAGCCAGACAGCAGCGGTAAACAAAAGAACCCATGCTTACATTCATCTGATGGTTTTGCAGACCGAAAATCATTTCTGGCACCATGACCGTGTGTTCAGGAAACAAAGAACATGAAACATGGCGTTTCTCAGAATGTTTCCCGAGCACTATTAAATGACTGAATGAGGCACAAACAAGGAACTTCAATTTCAGCAAGATTTTCATCTACAGTATCTCTCAGTTTCTGAAACTTTGGAGGAGGGATGCCCGTTCTTTGTAAAATTGTTTTGCTTCCAGTATTAACATCAGCAGAGTCAAGAAAACTTTTCTTAGACTGTCCAATAAAATCACGGTGGCCCCCTCTCCTCCAGCTCTACAATTGCTTGTGCAAAGGAACAGGCAGAGAGTACATACAAAGAAGCACTAGATTTAAACCATGCAGAATATTCTGGCAAATTGGATAGCTTGGAAAGATTAAAAACAAGTCCTAAGAGAAATGTAAGACAATCATTTTCTCCGAGTAAATAAAGTATAAAGTCTAAGCTGGTGCGTGGTTTATGACTTGCCTTAACTATGTGGTTTTGAAGAAGAAAACTGAAAAAAGATAAGCAGAAGAGCACTTAATAACTTGGACATTTTCTTGGAATGCTTATTGACTATGAACAACATAAATCTTAATGCCTTGAGCTCATGGGTAAATTAGCTTTTTCAGGAACTATTCCTAAAGGGATAAGTGGATTACAGTTCAAGGTTTATGTATATTGTCCTTTTCTTGACAATGGATCAAGGGTGCTATGGTTAGTTTCTATCTATGTCTTGAGAAGTTAGAGATATGCCTTGGATATTCATTAACTCTTATTAAGCTATTCTGAAATGAACTATCCATAAGTCTAGCTAAAAGTTCTTGGAATACTTAAGTTTTTACCTGTATGATTTTGTAGAATAATGAACTCTATCTATACAGTTTTTAATACTCTATGGACCTTCTGAAATGTTTCTTTTCATCCCCATGATGGTAATGAAATAATTTCCTTGAGCTAAATTGCCAAAGCAAAAAAAAAGTCTTTTTGATCCATATTCTTTTTTTCCCTAATGTGTACCATTTTCAAAGTCTCTATTGAATTTGTTACACTATTACCTCACGGGCTTCCCAGGTAAGTCAGTGGTACAGAATCTGCCTGCCAATGCAGAGGGTTCGATCCCTGGGTAGGGAGGATCCCCTGGAGGAGAAAATGGCAACCCACTACAGTAATCTTGCTAGGAAATCCCATGGACAGAGGAGCCTGATGGGCGACAGTCCACGGCCATGGGGTTACAAAGAGTTAGACACAATGAGCGACTGTACGCACGCACCCTGCTACTTCTGTTTTTATGTTCTGGACTTTTGGTGGGATCTCAGCTTCCCAACCAGGGACTGAACTTGCACTCCCTGCATTGGAAGGCAGAGTCTTAACCACTGGACCACCAGGGAAGTCCTTGACCCATATTCTGAGTGAGAAAAATGTCTGCTCTCTGCCTTGGGAAGGAGAATATCCACAGATAAGAGAGAAGGCAGGACTTCCCTTTTCTCCAATGAGACTAATATTCGCAGTGGAGACAGTCACCTAAGGAGCAGATGGCATCCCAAGACAGTGAACTTCCAAAATGGGTCTGGATCCAACCACTCCTCATGTCAGAATCCACAAGAACTCAGACTCAGCAATGACTGCCGAAATCCTGGGAGGACAGCAGAGATGCAGAAACTTCAGGGATGACTTGAAAGATAGAAGAACAGCCACGATGAATTGGAAGCCTGCAGGGATGACACGGACCCTGGAAGATGTTTCTAAACCTATTTTGGAGACTTCTGTCATCCAAACTCAGGAATGTGGGTACAGGTTGGCCGTACTCTGATCCACACAAGTGACCATCTCACTACTGTGCTCTTCACCCTGAACCCTCCCTCCACCCGCATCTCCCTGGACACAGGCTCCTTCGCTACTCAGGAACCCCACTGCAATACTCCTCTGGATTTCAACCATTTCCTCTTTTCTATCAAACAGGGACAGAACCATCTTCCCTCTCTCGAAGAATAACTTTGTGTGCTCAAATTAACTACTTTGCTCTTTGGGATTTTGCTCCAATACTTTAAATTCTTTGTATTATATCTCACATTTTTCCATGTCTTCACCCAGAGGTGCCTCTTCCACATATTATCCTGGAAAAATGCCCAGATCCCCTTTGTTCTGAGACACGTGTGTGCACACATGTGCACACACGCACACACTTTACCTGCTCCTAACATCCTTTTGATGACAGTCTGGTACATGAAAAATAGTCAATAAATGCTGGTAGAATGAATATAACACAGAC